>NC_092770.1:28666305-28935476 GCF_047496795.1 Chiloscyllium punctatum | reverse complement strand
ACACTGCTCTTATGGCTAATTACTTTTCCATCTATTTATGCAGGTCCAGTATATTCTGAACCGCTGCGAATATAAAAAAGGAAATCGAAACAAATTTGGCATCACCAAACTTTTGGACTCAAAGACATACAGTGCAGCTTACACCCTCCATGATGTAAGTAATTATAGAATGTTAATTGATGCATGAAGCCTCCCAACCGGTAGTTAGTAGATGAGGTGAATTTATAAGTAGTATAACAAGAAAATATGTAATAATGTTCAGCGGTATTGGATGATTAGACATGGGTTTTGTGGATGCAAGAGGGGTAGTTTTGTTAACATAAAAGGTACGGGGTGTATTTAGTGTGGTTCGATGCAGCTCGGTCCACCTCACCTGTGGGAGAGGCCATGAGTTAGTCTTCTATCAGTGGGAAATTCTGAAGCGGTTAGACTGAAGGTGGGAACTTGCTAACCTTGTACGAATAAGCCTTTGGTTTGTTTGTTGGATGGAGTCAAACACCAATGTTTGCTTGTTGGAGATACTAAGGACTGCAGATGTTGGAGGCCAGAGTCGATAAAAAGTGGAGCTGGGAAGGCACAGCAGGTCAGGCAGCATCAGACACAAAAGTCAGCATTTCAGGTCGGGGGGGGGGGGGGTGTTGGTGGGGGTGGGGAAGGAGGCTGAGGGCAACTTGGATGGGATGGTGGTAGGTGGATGCAGGTAGGGGGTTATGTGATTGGGAAGGGTGGAGCAGACAGGTGGGAAGGAAGATGGTCAGGTCAAGGAGGCAGGGAGGAGAGGGAGGGTTGGGGATGGGGAAATTTGAAGCTGACCTAACCTGTCCATCTTCCTCCCCACGTATCCATTCCACCATTCAATCACAATAACCCCCAACCTGCAACCACCTATCACCATCCTACCTACCTTCCCCAGCCCCATCTCCCATTTATTTCTCAGCTCCCTTCCCCCTCCCCAGTCCTGATGAAAGGTCCTGACCTGCTCCTCTGATGTTGCCTGACCTGCTTTGCCTTTCCAGTTCCATGTCTTATTGACTAATGTTTGTTTGTTTGTTTGTTCCTTGATATGCTACTGGACAGAACTAAACTGTGTTTGTGTGTATATGTATAAATATGTTTTATGACTAAAGTAAATTTTGAAATTTAAAAAAAAAGTTGAAATCAGTTAAATAAGAGCCTACCAGAATTTAATGGCACTTATCGATTAGGTGCAAGCGATGCAGCCCTCCTGTGTTTCCAGAAGGTCACCGGGCACTGCAGCTTTCCTAGAAACAGGGTTGGTTCCTTCATTGAGCAGCATTTAGAGTCAGATGAAGGAATCTGCCATTCGGCAGGGGGATAGCTGCTTAAAGCCACCTGCTAACTTTACCTCTGATCACCCCTTCTCCCATCCCCACACTCCTGTAATCCCAGTCCCATGATCTCTATTCTGCCATCACTCACTTGGGGTGTAGTGTCTCTTTGAGATCCTCCGGTGGCACTAACAACAATGAGGAGCTACTGGCCTTGGATAGCTAGAAGCTCTTGGTGTGTTGTATTTTTTTTATCCCCTGGGTCTTGTGTATTGAGCAAGGCCCAATGGTGGCCACTTTCTAAGACATCTTAATTATTTTAAATTGTAGACATTTAGCGGCATTTATTTTAACAAAATAAATCTCTCATAATCTCCCTTCTCGAAAAAATTCTGATAGCTACTGGGATACTGTTATTCTATCCTCCCAGGGACCTGAGTATCGATTCTTAATTTGTCAACTGAATAATAAAGGATGGTTTTTATCTGACACTCGAATGTGAATAAGCAGTTGTACAGTGCAAGAGCAGAAATTGCTGGAGAAACTCTGCAGGTCTGTCAGTATTTGTATGAAGGTGACTGCTAATCTGTTGCATCCTGCACTCAACTTCTGTTGGTGCAATGGTAGTGTCCCTACCTCTGATCTAGGAGACCTGAGTTCAAGTCCCACTGCTGCAGAAGCGTGTAAAGACATCACTGAACAGGTTGATTACAAAATATAGAATTATTTGCCCATAACAGTGTTCTCCCAGTTTTTTGTCAATTGAAATCTGTCCTTAAATATCAGCAAGGAATTTTACAGTGCAGCATTGTAGTCTGGCCTATCCCATTCTTGTACACTTAGATATAATGCAGGAAATTTCAGAAGAACGTGACCAAAAACTCAACAAAATAAAGAATTCTTGTTAATGAATGAAGTCTGATATTTGCCTGTCTCTCTTCCAGTGTAAGTTCAATCAGCAATCATCAGACCCGTTATGCCCCAATGAGAGATACCTTTTGTATGAGGAGTGGGCACATCCCAAGAACTTTTACAAACTGCAACCTCTGGATCTCATCAGGTACTATTTATAATACTTCAGCTGCACTCACCAGCTAATCTCTCAAATTTCCATTTGCTGTGCGTAGCCCAATGGATACACACAAAACATAAGTCTGCTTGTTCTCTGCAAACATGATTGCAGCTTGAAATTCCTGCTATGTACTAGAAACTCTTCCAAGGCTGTTCAAATTGAATTTGTATAATAAAGAAAGAAAACCAGAACTCGAAGCTGAAGGAGCAATCTGTCATTTGTGCTTTTTTGTACAAATTATTGCAACCAAATACCTCACTGTACTGATAACCATATGGGGAGGTTAAACGTGATGCCGAACCTGTGAGGTATTTGTTTGCAATAGCTTGTGCACACATGTCTGTGATTGGATTCATCTGCCATTATTGCATACACATCCATTGAACTGATAGGGTGCTTCATCATTATTTGTTAAATGAAGTGCAGTGTAGTGCGCATGTTAAATCCAGACGTTTATACGACATCTTAGCATTAGCAGAGAGAAATAAAATCCTATAGAAAGTCACATGATCTCTAATTTGAGTGAGAAGAGAAAACATTCATGATCAAATGGCATCATGTTTTGGGACCAGATTTACCAACATATGATTTCAGGTACTTTAGTTGAAATATGTTGGCCTGAAAATTCAAGACGATTTAATTTTTGATGTAAATTTAATAATGAAAATAGTTTTAGTACACTAAGAATATGGGAAACTCGTGGAATGCGATTGAGTTGTGTATTTGATTTTTTCTAATCTATCCAAAAGGATTGTACAGCTTCCCAGCAATGTTTCCTGGAACCCACTGGAGACCACCAATACATTTCTGCATTCTCATTTGTCCCTCTTTAGTTCATAGATGTGGAGATTCTACTTAACACCTTCCTGTTGAGATGATGATCTGGAACAAAGCAGAGAGTGGAACTCAACTCCAGGCACACTCATAGCAATGCTGCCCCACCTTAGTGAATAAAAGCAACTGTTTCAATGAGGAAGGAGAATTTAAACTCACTCAGAGTGGGCCAGAGAGGATTAACAATATAAACACATAAAACAGAGTGCCAATCTCCTCTGTGCCTGCTATATTTACAGAGCAGCAAGTTGTATTCCATGTCAATCCTGCTTTTGCAAAATGGAGCATTTATTACAATATCTAAACAGCATATTTGGGGAAACTTATTTTAAATGTAATGCCTGTTGGATCCCAGGGCTTGTGAAACCAAGGGCTGACTTTAATGGGCCTGCAGGAGTGAGGTAAGAAACAGAGAATTCCTAAAACTCAGGAGGGGACATACTTTTATCTGGAGCCCCGATATCAGAAATGTACAAGTATCGGGAAAAATGAAGGGTGTTGTAGTTGCTGCAACATTAAAAGGGTGTCAATTAAACTTAAAATCAAAAGAACTGCAGATGCTGTAAATCAGAAACAAAAACAGAAATTGCTGGAAAAGCTCAGCAGTATCCTGGGATCGGTCCCATCTGGCCGTGGATTTACCTTAATGGAAAGAAATCGAGTTAACGTTTCGGGTCAAGTGACTTTTCCTCAGATCTCTGTTTTTGTTGTCAATTAAACTTGTTGGATATTAAGATGAATTTTCTTAGATCCAAATGTGATTTTACATTGATGTTTGAATTTAACAAATGGCATGTGAGGCCTTTGAATCTTCCAAATGGTTAAACCTATTGTCAATGGAACAAAAACACCAAGCTGTCTGTGGAGTTCAGTTATTGTGAGATTGATCGTTCGCTTAAAGGGGAAGAGTTGGGACAGAGTTATTACTGGCCAATGGTATTAGACTTCAAAAGCTGGAGCTGCCTAGGGTGTTGGGTTATGGAAATGGGAACAAAGGGTCATCAGTGTGGAATAACAAAGAAAATGTTTTGCTTTTAATGTCATTTACCAATCTCATTTCTGAGGTAAGGAGACCAAAACAGCACACAATATTCTGGGAGTGGTCTCACTGAGACCCTGTACAATTGCAACAAGACATCCCTGTTCCTGTACTGAAATCCTGTGTGATGAAGACCAACATATCATTTGCCTTTGTCACCAATTCTTATAAAGGATTCTAACATTTTCCAAATGACAGATGCTACATTAACTGGTCTATATTTTCCCGCTTGCTTTGTCTTTTTTCTTTAGAACATAAGTGATACATCTGCAATTTTTCAATCTACTTGAAAGTTGCAAGATTACACCAAGACATCCATTATCTTGGCAACCACTTGCTGTAAGACCCCAGGATGCAGGTCAGCCAGTGGGCTGAGAAGTGGCAGATGGAGTTAATTCAGATAAATGTGAATGCTGCATTTTGGGAAAGCAAATCTTAGCAGGACTTATACCCTTAATGGTAAATTGCTGAACAAACAGACCTTGGGGTGTAGCTTCATAGCTCCTTGAAAGTGGAGTCGCAGGTAGATAGGATAGTGAAGAAGGCGTTTAGTATGCTTTCCTTTATTGGTCAGAGTATTGAGTACAGAAGTTGGGAGGTCATGTTGTGGCTGTACAGGACATTGGTTAGGCCACTATTGGAATATTGCATGCAATTCTGGTCTCCTTCCTATTGGAAAGAAAAGATTTACAAGGATGTTGGAGGATTTGAGCTTTAGGGAGAGGCTGAACAGGCTGGGGCTGTTTTCCCTGGAGCGTCGGAGACTGAGGGGTGACCTTATAGAGGTTTACAAAATTATGAGGGGCATAGATAGGGTAAATAGGCAAAGTCTTTTCCCTGGGGTCGGGGAGTCTAGAACTAGAGGGCATAGGTTTAGGGTGAGAGGCGCCTCACAGCGCCAGAGACCCGGGTTCAATTCCCGCCTCAGGCGACTGTCTGTGTGGAGTTTGCACATTCTCCCAGTGTCTGCGTGGGTTTCCTCCGGGTGCTCCGGTTTCTTCCCACATTCCAAAAATGTGCAGGTTAGATGAATTGGCCATGCTAAATTGCCCGTAGTGTTGGGTGAAGGGGTAAATGTAGGGGAATGGGTCTGGGTGGGTGGCAGGTCGGTGTTACTTGTTGGGCCGAAGGGCCTGTTTCCACATTGTAAGAAATCTAATCTAATCTCTGTGACTCTATTATGTTCAGGAAATGTGTCAAGCTTAAATTAATGGGAATAGTAATGCGACTTATCTCCAGTCTATCAATGTCCCAATACTCTCTTGCTGATCGGCACAGGCCTTTTTGGCCTGAAAATTCAGCCACTGGGTGATAAAGCAATATTAAAAACTGAGCTTTGTACTCTTTCACAACTTCTCCTTTCCTCTAATAGTTCAGGAGTGGCGATAGACTAGTGGTATCGTTGGGCTGTTAATCCCGAGACCCAAGTAATATTCTGGGGAATTGCTTTTGAATATTGCCACATCAGATGGTGGGATTGAATTTAATGAAAATCTGGAGTTATAAGTTAAAAATATGATCACGAATCAAGTTTTGGCGAACTACCCCTGTGGCTTACTAATGTCCTTTAGGAAAGGATACTGCCACCCTTACCTGGTCTGGCCTTACATGTGACTCCATACCCACCACTATGTGGTTTAAATGTGGCTTATTCTCAACTGCCCTCTGGCCAATTAGGAATGGCCAATAAATCCTGACTTAGCCAGAGATGCCCTCATTCTATGAATGAATAAACAAAACAGCTACAAATGATGAAGCTTGTTCCAAGAATATCAGAACAATCTATAAATATCCACTTTCCTGATTAAGATGGATCCACATCACTATTCCCTCGTAGCTACATTGTGCAGTGGAGTTATAAAGCAGAATTTTACTTAAATTAATCTCACTTCATAATTGTTTTTACATTAACAATGTCACACTTTTAAGCTCAATAGGTTCCATCACATTTGCTTCTTATTGAATAAGTAATCTCCTGGTTATGTTGTGCACAATTTATTTAAAGATCATTAGGGAACTGCATCTCATAGTGAGCATAATGCGTGTATCTGGTATTATGCTTTTTCATATCACAGCATGTTGGCAAACCTTTGCCCAGATCGTATTTCATTCTTTAAACTAGTGCTAAAAAATACACATCCAAATTAAAACATAACATAACTAAAGTATGAACAAGGAGAAAGAGATCCTAGCTGATCTGATTATAATGTCAAATCTGTACTGCTGCCTTACCCTGATTACTCTTACTTTTCAAAACATCAGCTGATATAAGCCTAGTCTATCCAGCCTTTTCTCACTGTATGTTTTGCCTTCAATAGTATTTTCGCTTTTGTTCAATAACAGATCACAGTAGATTTAAGATGTGAATTATCCGCAAGTTTTCATTGAGCATTTTATAAACCTGTGTGGCGCTGATGAATATATTATGTTAAGAACATGAAGTAGTGATGATTATCAAAAAATCTTGGCGAGCTTCCAGCTTTAATACTGCCGAACGTGTGGAAATACCACTTGAAGAAAAATGATCCAAGTACAAGTCTTTCCGCAAAATATTCAAAATTCATCTTCTTCATATCAAAATCAGTAATGCTTTAACAATAAATTATCATGTAAATGTTCTAAAACTGTTGCTCCACAGGAGACCAATCAAAGGAGCAGATGTAGTGTTCCTTCAGTCTGTGACTAACAATCTGCTGACTGACCTTAGTAATTGGGAAATTCAGAATTCACATGATTACACAAAGGGTCTGTAGAGGGGTATAGTCAGGTTAAGCGAGTGGGTAAAAACTCAGCAGATGGAGTATAATGTGGGAAAATGTGAGGTTACGCACTGGCAGGAAAAGAGAAAAATAGTAGAATGAATTAACTATTATCCATAATGAAGATTTAAATGGAGAAAGACTACAGAAAGTTACAGCACAGAAGGATTTGGGAGTTTTGCATAAATCATTAAAAGTTAGCATGCAATATCAGCAGGTAATAGGGAATATAAAAGGAATGGATTATAAAAATAGGGTGATCTTGCTAAAACTATACAAGACACTAGTCAGACAACAGCTGGAATAATGGAACACTTTTGGGTCTCTTATCTAAGGAAACAAATTAATGGCATTGAGGCTGTTTAGGTAAGGTTTCACTGGGATGATCCTAATGTGGAGGGATTGTCCTGTGAGGAGAGGTTGAGTGGGTTGGGCATGTACTCATTGGAATTTAGAAGAATGAGAGGTGATTTTACTGAAGCATACAAGATTTTTAGGGGATGTACAAGTATAGTTGCAGAAAGGTTGTTTTCCCTTTTTGGACTGGGACGTAATCTCAGAACAAAGGTTCACATATTTAAGACAGAAATGATCAGGAGTTTCTTCTCTCAGATGGTAGTGAATCTATCAAATTCTTTACCATAGAACCTTTTAGAGTCTGGGGCATTATACATATTCAAAGCTGAGGCAGAGACATTTTTATTCAGTAAGGGAATCGAGGGTTATGGGATAAGGCAGGAAAAGGGAGTTGAGGATCATCAGATCAGCCATGATCTCATTGAATGGCGAAAAAGACTTGATGGGCTGAATGGCCTACATATGTCCTTACATCTTATGTCTTTATCACCAGGCCCAGAACTGTGCCGCTGAGTAGTCATGCTGTGAAAAGGAACATGCAGAATCTACCATTAGAAATTCCAGTTCTGCCATTTTGTCAAATACTTGTTTATGTAATTGGTATGTTGCCTTTGCAATTTAGAATATCATTATCTTTGTCAAAAGTTTTTCTTTTCAATTTTGCATTGCAGGAAGTATTTTGGCGAGAAGATTGGAATCTACTTTGCTTGGCTTGGTTTCTATACAGGGATGTTGGCCATTGCTGGATTTGTAGGACTTGTCTGTTTTATTTTTGGAATACTGACTCTGGATTACAATACATGGAGGTATGTGGGAAAATATAACACCTCAGTGGCATCCAAATAAAATTTCATATTGATGTGGCCAGTGTTCTGATCACTGCGTAGTTTGCAGCTTTCTGCTGGTACCCATTTCATGATCACATTTTTCGCCTCCACAGTGCTCAGTGGTTAGCACTGCTGCCTCACAGCGCCAGGGACCCAGGGTTGGATTCCTCCTTCGGGCGACCGTGTGTGGAGTTTGCACATTCTCCCTGTGTCTGCATGGACTTCCTCCAGGTGTTTCGGTTTCCTCCCACAGTCCAAAGATGTGCAGGTTGGGTGGATTAGCTACGCTAAATCACCCACAGTGTCAGGGATGTGCAGGCTGGAGGGATTACCCAGGGAAAATGCAAGATTACGGGATTGGGTAGAGGGGCATAGGTCTGGGACGGATGCTGTTTGGATGGGCCGAATGGTCTGCTTCCATGCTGTAAAGGTACTATGTTTATTGTCAAAATATTATCACAGATTTGTTCTGCAGTGTACGTTTCAAATCCAATCATCATCTTTTGCTATGCTACTGACTAGGGCCTGATAACCTGTAAGTCTCACCACATTCATCGATTGACCACCTACTTTCATACCTCTCTGTATCTCTTTGAGATGCTTCTGTGAACATGGCTCCTGCAGTGATGTTAGCACTGGTCATAGTAGGCAATGGTGTCTCACCCCATGCCCAATTTCAAAAGTTTTGTTTCACTAAATACTGTTCTGATTCAAGCAATCTATCCTTTGCACAGAGCTGCATTTATTCTCTCAATGGTGGAGGAGGAAAGGTATTTCATCGAGAAATGACAAGGTTGGACTCTAAGGCATAAGGACTTGTCAAAGAAAGGGTTTTAAGGAAGAATCGAGGGATGTGGCCCAAGAAGGAAGAAGAAAATAAAATTGTTAGACATCGTGAAATTGAAAGTAGAAGGCTCCTATGGGCAACAGATTAGGAAAGTACGAGAGTTGGAGAAATGTGCAAAGAAAATGAGAAATTAACCATGGGTGGATCACCATTTCCACTAACAATAACATTGATTAGAATCTTTTAGGGCCTGTGCGATGATGAGATGTGTGGCAGAATTGGACAAAGTATCTGGTGAGGTCTATTCTCAATCTCAAGAGCAGTTCACTCCACCTTGTCATAATGATATGGAGAAATTCTCACGAAACAAGGGCAAGTAGCTAATTAAGGGGGATTATCGCTTTTTAAACACCTTGTTGATAGCACAACTCACCTCATTAATATTCAACTTTCTATCTTGCCTAACTCACCAAACCAGCTAGATGAAATGATTCAGAAAAGGCTTACAAGGATGTTGCCAGGGCTGGACAATTAGAGCTATAGGGAGATTCTAGATTAGAGTGGTGCTGGAAAAGCACAGCAGTTCAGGCAGCATCCAAGGAGCAGTAAGATCGATGTTTCAGGCAAAAGCCCTTCATCAGGAATAGGTATTCTTATTCCTGATGAAGGACTTTTGCCTGAAACATCGATTTTACTGCTCCTCGGATGCTGCCTGAACTGCTGTGCTTTTCCAGCACCACTCTAATCTAGACAGTGGTTTCCAGCATCTGCAGTCATTGTTTTTACTTACGCTATAGGGAGAGGCTGAATAGACTGGAGCTGTTTTCCCTGGAACATCGGAGACCTTATAGAGGTTTAGATAGTGATGAGGAGCATAGATAGGGTACATAGACAATGTCTTTTCCTGGGGTGGGGGAGTCCAGAACTAGAGGGCATAGTTTTAAGGTGAGTGGGGGGGGGAAATTTAGAAGGGACCTAAAGGGACATCTTTTTCACACAGAAGTCGGTGTGTATATATGGAATGAGCTGTCAGAGGAAGTGGTGGAGGCTGGTACAATTACAACATTTAAAAGGCATCTGGATGGGTATATGAATAGAAAGGGTTTAGAGGGATATGGGCTGGGTGCTGGCAAATGGGTCAAAATGAATTGAGGATATTTGGTTGGCATAAACAAGTTGGGCTGAAGGACCTGTATCTGTGCTGTACAACGCTATGTCTCTATGACGTCAAGAAAACTCACCATGAAAAGCAGAATCATACCTGCATTCAGCTTGCTACTTACTCAGAATGACCTCTATGTTGGACACTTAGCAAAGAAAATAAATCACAGGATGGGTACTGGAGACGGACACCCCACCCCCCAAACATCCACGTCACATTGGGATGAGTGATCCAGATCTCCGTTGAGACTGAGTGTCAAAGTCTGTGCTGGGGCTGTGGGTTCAGAACATCACCAAGAAGAAAGAAAGAAAAACACAATGTGGGGGGAAGATAAAAGAAACAGACAGAGCAGATGAGCCCTGGCTGGGCAATCCTAATTTGCCACCATCTTGGATCTGATTATTGAGTGATTATTGAAATGAGTTTGGTACAATATAGCAAGAAGAAATCATCACACTAGAGAAATCATCCAAAAACCTCAACATAACTTGGATTTGGTCAAAAAATGTAAGATTAAGTCCATTGAAATGGCTACAAACTCATTAACTGTATTTCTGCATCTAGACTTAATTATTAATTGATGGATTAGCCTTATTCTGTTGTTGCTTATTGACTAGTCTGGCTGTAAAGCTTTTCTATCATTCGTTATAAATATAGGTTAAAGATTCCAGGTTGAATATTTGTGAGACATCAGGGGCTGAATTATACCAAACGTCAGCTGAGTGTAAATTTCAGAGAGTTTTGGGAAAGGTTTCTGTCTGTGAGCTTCATCAAAATAGTTTGTGAAATTGTCCATAACACGCTTTATTATGGAGGCACCAGACCTCTACAGCATGCATATGGGCATTCAGAAATGATGGGGAAAAAATCTCTCCATGGCTGCTGGAAATCTGAAATAAAAACATTTATTTGAATTCAGCTTTTGGTCAAGTTTGTGACCTCTTCAAAGTGTAAAAAGTGCAAAATTTGTTGAATTTTACATTTTACGGTAAGTCATGATTTTTAAAATCACTAGTAGCGATTTGTGTGTGGTTACATCACCACTTTACCACAATTTGTCATCAGACAGAATATATGAAATTATGCTACAAGCTTTCATGTTGCAAATAACTACATTATGGATAAGTAGTTGGATTATATTACAGCAATTATAATTTTGCTTTCATTTTGATTTACAGTCAGGAAGTGTGTGATCCTGAGATCGGAGGTCGTATGATCATGTGTCCCCAGTGTGATCGAGATTGTAGTTATTGGAGACTCAATATTACCTGTGAATCATCGAGGGTAAGTGCACCGATGTGTATGCATTATATACAGTCATACAGCACAAAAGAGGCCCTTCGGCCCATCAGGTCTGCACCAACCTATCGACACTAATCCCACTTTCCAGCACTTGGCCCATTGCCTTGATTCTTATGAGGTTTCAAATCTTCATCACAAATGCTTTAAAGCTTGTGAAGTTACCTGGCTCTACTACTGTCCCAGGCAATGTGAGATGAAAAGACTTTCCCACCACCAGCTAGATGAAAATACTTTGCTTCAAATTCCCTCTAAATGTCTTGCCCTTCAATTTAAAATTATGTCCCCTTATTACTGACCCTTCAAAATAAAGTGAACAGCGGTTTCCTATCCATCCTGTCAATGCCCCTCATAAACTTATACATCTTTATCAGACCCGCCCCCCCCACCCCTCAATCTTCCCTACTTTAAAGAAAGCAACCCAAGTCTATCCAGCCTCTCTTCAAAGCTGAAATGGCCCAGGGCAATATCCTGGTGAATCTCCACCGCATGCCCTCCAGTGCAATCACACCCTTCTTATAGCATGACGACCAGAACTGCAACATAACCAGGATTTAAACGTAATTCTTAAAATAATCAACAATTAGAATTTAATTGCAGTGTGCTTCAGCAGATTCACACTATACTCAGAACAATAACTGTTTGTCTCTTTGTGGATGCTGTCAGAACTGCTGAGTTTTTCCAGCACTGTGTTTGCCCCAGAATTTCGGCAGATGCTGGAATCCAAGGTAGACATCAGGAGGTGGGGAAGTCGACATTTTGGGTGTATCCCTCCTTCAGGACTGTGGTGGGTGGAGGGGGAGCTGCAGATTTTCAGTATCCGCAGTATTTTGCTTTTAATTACTGTGTGGTTCTTATTCAGGATAGTTTTGGGTACCTGAAATTAAAAAAACCTATAAATAAATGATAATTTATCCAGAACAGCAATAGGATTTTATTGCTCGGTAAATTTATGAATTAATAGACAAATTAAGAGGTTTACGGCAAAGCGGAAGAGAAATGTTTTGCTGTTGCTTAATACATCTCAAAAGTGTAAATTACATATGGTGTTACGTGTTCTTATAATATTTCAATCCAATCAGGTGTCATGTAAATTAAACACTTGAAAACAAAATAGTTGGAAGTATTCACATTGTAAAATCTTAAGTAATAGGAGCAGAAGTAGGAAATTCAGCCTGTTGAACCTGCTCCACGATTCGATAAGATTCTGGTTGTTCTGACTGTGGCTTTCACTCCAGTTTCCTCTCTGTTCCCCTTAACCTTTTGACCCCCTTAAAGATCAAACATTTGTCTAAATCAGTCTTGACTATTTTCAAATGCCCAGCCTCTATTGCTGTCTCCAGGAGAGAATTCCAAAGAATAATAATCACTGGAGAATAAATTCCTTCTCATCTTTGCCTTAAGTGGAATCCTCTTGGTTTTCGTTTCTGACCCCCAGTTCGAGATTCCCTCCGGAGAAACATCCAGTCAGCATCTACCTTGTCAATCACCACAAGCATCCCAACCTCACCCACAAAAATCTTGGTATCTTTTATGTTCTAATAAAACGCACCTTTCAGACTTCTAAACTCTAATTAGTGTAGGCACAAACTGCTCAAGTTTTCCACTTAATACAAGCCCTTAATTTTAGAAATTAGCCCAATGAACTTTCTTTGAACTGATTACAGTGCAGGTCTATCCCTCTTTAATTAAGATGACCAAACTCTATATTGTAGTCTAAATGTAATTTCATCAATAGTCTTCAAAGAAAAAAAACCTTCTCACTTTTATGCTCCATTCCCCCTCACCTTGAACAAAAGGTCAACATTCCATCTGCTTTCCCTCATACTTGTACTGGCATGCTAAATCAGGGCCACATGGCTTCCTCCTTATTGCAGCATTCTGTAGTCTACTTCCATTGAAATAATGTTCTATTTTTCTATTCTTCTCACCTAAGTGAACAATCTCATATTTTCACACATGATACTCCATTTGCTAAATTTTTGCCACTTATTTAACCTAACTATGTTCCTTTTTAAGCCATTTGTATCCCCTTTGCAACTTTCTTTCTTACCTATCTCGGTTTTCTCTGCAAATTTCACTGCAATGTAGTTAGACCCTTCATCTAAATCATTAACATAGCCATAAAGAGTATTTAGATAGGACCATAGATACCCAGCATTGATCCCTTCGACACTCTATTACAGTTTGCCAACCTGAAAATTACCAATTTATCCTGACTCTGTTTTCTTTTCATTACCCAATCCTCAATGACAGTACGTCACCCTCAGTACCATGAGCTCTTGAGATGAGAAACTATTTGTGTGGAATTAGTCAAATGCTTCTTAACAATGCACTGTATGTTAAAAAGCTAAAATGGCTGATTTAAGAAAGAGAATCTGTTTTAAACCAGAATCACATTCTGCAGATGGTTTCCAAGTAGAGCTGTATAATGTGAGGTAATCTCTGAGATCATCTCTCTTTTTCTGTAATGTTTACTAAGAATGTTTCCTGGTCAGACCTAGGAGGGTTACAGTGCGGTGTTAAAAATTATATTTGCATGCCTATGAGTCACTGATATTTTCAGTTTTGTGTAACTGTCCTTTAGAGTAAACATCTTTGACAGATTGAGTTACCTTTGTAAGCTTTTCATTTTGCAGGAAATGCAAAACTAAAAACACTTACAATTGTACCTTAATTTCAATTGCAATTTCAAAATGTAATCAGTGGAAATTAAGTGCAATGTAATTAGATTTTCACTTAGAGTCATAGAGATATAGAGACGTACAGCACAGAAGCAGACACTTCGGTCCAACTCATCCATGCTGACCAGATATCCTAATCTAATCTAGTACATTTGTCAGCACTTGACCCATATCCCTCTAAGCCCCTCCTATTCATATAGCCATCTAGATGCCTTTTAAATGCTTTACTTGTACCAGCTTCTACCACTCCCTCTGGCAGCTCATTCCATACACACACTACCTTCTGCGTGAAAAAATTGCCCTGTAGGTCCCTTTTATATCGTTCCCCTCTCACCCTAAACCTGTGTCCTTTAGTTCTGGACTTCCCCACCCCAGAGAAAAGACCTTATCTATTTACCGTATCCATGCCCCTCATGATTTTATAAACCTCTGTAAGGTCACCCCTCAGCCTCTGACGCTCCAGGGAAAACAGTCCTAGCCTATTCAACTTCTCCCTATAGCTCAAACCCTTCAAACCTGGCAACATGCTTGTAAATCTTTTCTGAACCCTTCCAAGTTTCACAACATCCTTCCAATGGGAAGGAGACCAGAATTGCACGCAATATTCCAAAGGTGGCCTAACCAATGTCCTGTACAGCTGCAATATGACTTCCCAACTCCTAGATTCAGTGCTCTGACCAATAAAGGAAAGCATACCAAACACCGCCTTCACTATCCTATCTACCTGTGACTCTACTTTCAAGGAACTATGAACCTGCACTCCAAGGTCTCTGTTCAGCAACACTCCCCGGGACCTTACCATTAAGTGTGTAAGTGCTGCTTCTCCAAAATGCAGCACCTCAAATTCCCTATCTTAGACATTCCCTTGCTTTTAAGAAATGCAAGCTCATAATTTGTGTCAAATGTTGCAGCTTTGTCAGAATTCAGAGTATTCACCTTCATAAGTGCCAATAACTCCATATCGTGTTAGGTAACGTGGGAAATTAAATTTGGGATTGCACGTATTGCATAAAAATAAAATACTTTATAAGAATAGCACTAAATATTTCACATTTCACACCTGTTCATATTTGCAATAATATTGTGCAGAGGTTACTTATATCTTCATGCATCTTCCACAGAAATTATCCGTATTTGACAACTATGGAACTCTGGCCTATGCAGTGTTTATGGGAATTTGGGGTAAGTAAATGGCAGCTGTTTTGACTTCAGAACAATTATTGAATTTACTTTGTTTCTGCTCGCTGCATCCTGCAAAATGAAACACTACATCGATCTGTTAACCAATTCCTTAGACAAGCATCTACTCCCTCCACCCACTGATACCCAGTGGCAGCAGTCTGTATTATCTCCAAGATGAACTGCATAACTTCACCAAAGATCCTCAGACAGCACCTTCCAAACCCACGACCACTTCTATCTTGAAAGACAAGGGCAGCAGATATGAGGGAACACTACCCTTTACAAGTTCCCTCCAAGCCACTCACCATCCTGACTTGGAAATATATCGCCGTTCCTTCACTGTCACTGGGTCAACATCCTAGAATTCCCACCCTAAGGGCATTCTGTATCCTACAGCAGGTGGACTGCAGCAGTTCAAGAAGGCAGCTCACCCCCCCACCTTCTCAAGGGCAACTAGGGATGTACAATAAATGCTGACCCAGCCAGTGACACCCACATCCCACAAATGAATAATTTTTAAAAAAAAAAATGTGCTGGAAGGGAGAAAGTGCGGCCGGCATAGGAAGAGCTGTGGGAAACGTGTCTGCAACCCTGTCTTTCTCCCCCTCCCTCCCTCAAGGTGATTATGCAGTGCTGTATGATACGGTGATGTTCCTTTGCTGTTTTATGTCCCATAAAGTGTGCTGCAAATCCATATTCACTATTTTGTTCACTCATCTGTTCTGGAAGATTTTGTGGAAACAGCCATCTGGTGGTACCTAACGAAGCAAATGATATGTATCGCATTTGGTCCCATAATCCCAATCCATCACAAATAACCTACCCAAACTGAACTGGACTCTAATGAAATTAAATGGCAGGGAAAGATCTTTATGAAAATTGTCATTATTTTACAACAGTGTGTCACTCTTGTGCTGTGAACTGTTTTCACAATGAAGCTTTAATAGCTGCTTCTTGCATGTATTCTGTGACATAATAATATTCATTTTATTCAAAATCTCAGCAAGTAACCTTTCGATCAATTTAGCTTTGCTGCTGGATTTCACTTGAGCTTCCGCTTGACTTGATTCTCAGTTAAGTCCTACAATGATGCTCATTCATTGATGTCTGGGAGCTATTATAACACCATCTGATCTTTGGCAGTGACTGTGTTTCTGGAATTCTGGAAACGCCGGCAGGCTACATTGGAGTATGAGTGGGACACTGTAGAACTGGAACAGGAAGAGCCACGGCGACCAGAGTATGAAGCAAAATGCACTATTCCAAAAAAAAATCCAATCACACAAGTAAGTGAGTGGATTGAGTACAGCTGTTAAGACTTGTTAAAGTGCATGTGAAACGACTTTCTGAGAAAGTTTTGCTTTCCCTTTTTAATCATGTTTATATCAGATGTACAAATCACACAGTAAGTTCGCACAAAAATGAAACTCTGCTTTGTGGCCTGTTCAAAACCAGAAAAGAAAACTGAGCGATGGCACCACTATGTTGTAGATTGAAGAAAATTCCAATCTGTGCAATTCTTTCCCCCCAAACTTGGCAACGCAAACGAGCCGGACAGAAGGATTTACATTCTTTTGATTTAGCTTGTGATGACTTGCATTGTACTTTTCAAGTTGCAGTTAGGTAATGGAAGAAACATTTTAGTACAATTAGCCTCAGTTTAGTGAGATCCATTCAAACCTGAAACATAGCATTGACTCATCTTCAATGTGTAGAGCTGAGGCTTCAAATCAAGACTCTCATCTGAGTGACAGGCTGGAAAGTGGGATGTTTTGTTTTAATTTTTAAAGAACACTTTATAATAGTTATGATTTTATTTCCAGGAAGAAGAGTTGGTTCCTTACTCAGCCTGTGGAAAATGTATGCGACTGGTTTGTGGTGGAAGCACAGTTCTTTTCTGGGTATGTCCAGTGTTGATATTATTTATGAATTTGTTAATTTATTCCAGGGAGATGGGGATAGTTCAGTCAATGCAGCGCACACTTATTATAAATGGAAAATGCTTTGAAATTGTCCCTTGAAGGAAGCAGGTGACGTTGCCACAAAATTCAGAATTTTTCATTGAGGAAAATAGGAAAAAGTTGATCATGTTTACTTAATTTGAGCAACATCAAGATTGTTAAAGAGCAGAGATTGTGAATTAAAGAACCGTAGGTCATATAGCAGAGAGGAGAAGACCTGTAATGGCTGTGCCTGTGAAAGCACTAATTCTTGAACAGAAGCCATATATTTTCATTATCATTCTTTTGCATGTATTTAATCCAAATTCTCAATAACGTTATAGCAACATGTTACAACTTGAGGTGAAGATTTTCAACTTCTAAGGAATATCCTGATGTTCGATGGTTCAGTTGTCTGGATAGCTGGAGTGATGTAGAGATGGATATGGTTCCTAGAGCTACAGGGATCAAAGGGCATGGGGAGAAAGCAGGGACAAGGTTGGATGATCAACCATGATCACATTGAATGGTAGACCAGGCTCGAAGGGCCAAATGCCCTACTCCTCTTCCTATTTTCAATGTTTCTATGGTTAGAGAATGTGTTGAGTAATGCCGACAGTGCATGTTCAATCACCATAATAGTTGAGGTAGTTCCTGAAGTCCACCACCTTACCTTTCCTCAAAGTGACATTGAAGCATAAGTTGTGATTAGCAACTATGGAACTTTGAGAACACCCTGTGCAGAAAGAGTGTGAGACAACAATTTGAGTTGAAAATGTTCCATTTTTTTCTCTCATCTTCTTAAATAAGGATAATGCACTCCTAGTTTGCAGAATGTCTTTTTCCTTGTACAGCAATTCCCTTTAACTGTGCATTACTGTTTCATAGAAACAGGTAATGTTCCAAGTGCTGAAAGATGCAGATAGAAGAGACTAGAAGTAAAAGGGAAGAGAAGAGATAGGAGAGAAAACGGATATAAGACTGAGAAGGAAACAAAGAACAGTACAACACAGAAACAAGCCCTTTGACCCATCAAGCCTGCACCAACACATGACACCTTTCTAAAGGCATCTAAAGGTGTCACTGGGGTGCCATAGTGACTTAGTGGTTAGCATTGCTGCCTCACGGTGCCAGGGACCTGGATTCAATTCCAGCATCAGGCGGCTGTGTGGACTTTGCAACATTTTCCCCATGTCTGCCTGGATTTCCTTCGAGTGTTCTGGTTTCCTTTCACAGTCCAAAGATGTGCAAATTAGGTGGATTGGCAATGCTAAAAATTCCCATTGTGTTCAGGCTAGGTGGATTAGCTATGGGAAACGCAGGGTTCCAGGGGTGGGTCTGGATAGGATTCTCTTTGGAGGGATGGTGTGGACTTGATGGGCCTGCTTCCACACTGTAGGGATTCAGGGATGAGCTAAAAACCTTTTGCCTCTTTGTAGGCGGAGGGGAAACATCACTGTTGTAGTGGATGTACATTTTGATAAGATATGGTTATTTGTGTGTGTGGACATTTCATTAATTGTTCAACAATAACTTGTTTCAACCAAGAATTTTCACATTTCACTGTGTTGGGATACTGTGATATGGCATTGCCTTATTGCCACTCACTAGCTGTGCAATGACGTTGTGTACTGTCCTTCCATGGCCACACCAGTATTAGGTTTCTGATCTGATGATACATAACCAAATGTTGAACATTGTGAATGTACACTCATTGTGCTGCTTACAAAGATGAATTAAAGATTGTCAGTGAGCACTTTGGAGGGGGAAGGATAAGAGCACGAATTGGGGTGAGAAGCAAGTTGTAAAACAACAGAAATAAAATTAGAAGAGGAAAATTAGAAACAAGGAGGCGTGGTTAATAATTGACAGAAATAAAGAATATTAAAATTATGTGAAAGAAAATAATGAAAGATTGAGCAATTTGAATTATTAATTGACTTGAAAGTTGAATAGAAAGTGAGGAATCAAAATAAATTTATGCCATTCTATTAGAAAAGATGCAATGAATACTGGTCTTCCTGGGGCTCCTCTTTTATTTAACCCACTGTCTGCTAACTGAATTTGTGTTCTCGAAGTGGTCTGTCTCTGTCTTTGCTGGATCTCTGTAAACTACAAATTCATTATTTGAGAAAGTTTATTTTTTCTGTCTATAGAATTGAAATATATATTGTTTAGAAGTTAAAAATATCAAGAACCTTTGTTAAATTTAGTGATTTTTAAATTAATTTTCTTTGGATTTCATGATACATAATTGCTTCCGATCAAATTCTTCCAGATCTCATTAATTATTGCCTCAGTAGTTGCCATTATTGTCTATCGGTTGGCTGCCTTTTTGAACTTCTCTGCCAAGCTGCCCACGGCAATAGATGACAATCTGGAACCTCTCAAAGACTACCTGACTCCACAGATGGCAACTTCTGTAACAGCATCTCTCATTAACTTTTTGTTCATTATGATTTTGAATATTCTTTATGAGAGAGTCGCAATATGGATCACTGACTTTGGTAAGTTCACTTTCTAATGTCATTGAGTGAGTCCCAATACGAAATGTTTTAAATGTTAGGAAAGGTGACAGTTTTGTGGTATTATCGCTAGACCATTAATCCAGAGATCGAGATACTGTTGTGTGGACCTGGGTTCAAACCCTGCCACAGCAGATAGTGTAATAAAAATCTGGAATTAAGAATCGATTGATGACCATGGAATCTGTTGGTTTCGCTCAGGCCCTTTAGGGAAGGAAACTGCGGTTGGTTCATGGTCTGACCTACATGTGACTTCAGACCCACAGCAATGTGATTGGCTCTTAGTTGCCCTCTGGGTAATTAGGACTGGGCTATAAATACTGGCCAGTGATGCCACATCTTGTAAATAACAAAATAAAATTGTAAGAAATATTCATCTTGTGATTGATGAGGTCATTAGTTTAAAAATGGTTTCCTAAGTAAATGCTTAAATTAATCAATAATATCTCAACATACATGTTGTGTATACATTGCAGTAACTAAGAATGTTATGTGCCATAAAAACATAATGCTCCTGTACTCAATTTGCGTGAAACTCAAACAAAATTATATATCTACATAGTCATTGCGACGGGATATCAAATTTGGTCGGATTGAATGTCAGCTTGGCTTTGTTGGCAGCTTTTTGCACCAGAAGGTGATGAGTTCAGGCTCCTCATCAGAGTGTTTGTAGAGAATGTAGTCAGGTACTTTACAGCATTATTGAGTTTCTGGATTCCATTCAGATGCACGTTGTTGCATGTTAAAGTTGCAATGGGAACATGATAAGTTTGACACTGTGAAAGTTTACAATCAAATTTGCTGATCCTCTAAAGTCTTCTCTCTTTTACATTATTTTCTCATACAAAAATTATTTAGTTTTTACTTGTAAAAAATTTTTTACTGATTGATTTTATTTTTACACAGAACTTCCAAGAACACAGACAGACTATGAAAACAGTCTAACTGTGAAGATGTTTCTCTTCCAATTTGTCAACTACTATTCCTCTTGCTTCTACATTGCTTTCTTCAAAGGCAAGATTGTGGGTTATCCTGGAGAACCAGTTTACTGGTTGGGACGATTCAGAAATGAAGAGGTACCAAGAATAAACAGCTTTATTTTAAATAATTGGCTTGCCAAATCACACATTTAATATTGATATTTTTGTATTTGTATTATAGAGATGTGGTTTTGTTATTGAACTAGCAGTCTTAAGGTAATGAGATGATAATCAGGAAAAGATGAATTTACATCCTGTAGTGACACTGAGATTATTAACTCAGTTTTTTTGAAAAATTCGGAGATAAAATGCTGGTAGCATTAAAAATGGTTAGAGGCTGTTGGATTGCCGTAGAAATCTCGACTGCCTTAATTTTGTCCTTTTAGAGAAGCAATCCTCCTTGCTTTGCCTGTTCCAGCCTATATTTGAATGAAGTTCCACAGCAGTTTGGATGACTCTGAACTGCCATCTGAAGTAAGCCAGAACCCATTGGGGAGACTGGGCGCCTCCTAACAGAGCGCTTTAGGGAACATCTCCGAGACACCCGCACCAATCAACCAAACCGCCCCGTGGCCCAACATTTCAACTCCCCCTCCCACTCTGCCGAGGACATGGAGGTCCTGGGCCTCCTTCACCGCTGCTCCCTCACCACCAGACGCCTGGAGGAAGAACGCCTCATCTTCCGCCTCGGAACACTTCAACCCCAGGGCATCAATGTGGACTTCAACAGCTTCCTCATTTCCCCTTCCCCCACCTCATCCTAGTTTCAAACTTCCAGCTCAGTTACTGTCTCCTTGACTTGTCCGACCTGCCTATCTTCTTTTCCACCTATCCACTCCACCCTCTCCTCCTTGACCTATCACCTTCATCTCCTCCCCCACTCACCCATTGTACTCGATGCTACTCTCTCCCCACCCCCACCCTCCTCTAGCTTATCTCTCCATGCTTCAGGCTCACTGCCTTTATTCCTGATGAAGGGCTTTTGCCCGAAACATCGATTTCACTGCTCGTTGGATGCTGCCTGAACTGCTGTGCTCTTCCAGCACCACTAATCCAGTATTTGGTTTTCAGCATCTGCAGTCATTGTTTTTACCTTGTTGATTTTAACCCGACTGCGAATCCTCTTGCAAGGATGCCTGCCTTGAAGAAGTTTTCCTCCTCTCTCTACAAGAATCTCAGGGAGTCCCTCTCCCACTGAAACTCCCAGGTCATTTCCTCTGCCCTGAAGCTCTTCAACCATGCTGTGAAACAAACTCGGTACCACAGCCACATTTGCTTCCTCAGTGCATGCCTCCGTAACCAACTCATCCCACACGGACTGCAGACCACCTTGAAACCAGCAGAATTCGGACCCGAACAGGACAAACAGTACAGACTACAGATTCAAAAACACCAGCAACAGTTCTCCTTCAGGATCCTCCGCTCCACGCTTGCAGCAATGCGCCGTCACCTAACCTCTCTACAGTCAGCCCTGCCTCAGCTGAGGGCCACACTCTCTCAGAATTGCAAAGGACCCACTCTGTACTACATCCTCAGGAGAATTCATACTCTCAACAAACAGTATTTCAATTCCATCTCAAACATCAAAAACTGTAAGTACAACAAACTTTTATCCACCCACCTCCATAACCAGCGCTCCTCAAACATTCCAGAAGATTCCCCTGGCCTCGGAAACACCATTAGCCATGCGGCTGACGCAGCTACCACCCCCACGCTGTCACTTCCGCCCACATCATGGCCACTCCCACAGCCACTTCCAGCCCTCACATCATCGCTGATGCCACATGCTCAGTGACTCCCGCCACCCCTACTGCCATGATCACCACCACTTCCGCCTCCACCAGCGCCACTCACCTGCATTCTGCTGACACGCCCCCCATAGACCCCACTGTCACTATCCCCACCCCCCAGAACCCCGAGGGCAACATCACCCCAGCTCATGCCTCCACCCCCATTCCCCCCACTATCACACCCACTCCAGGTACTGGCTCCGACCCCACTCCCAGCTCCACACCCACACCAGATCCCAGCTCCCGGCCCTGCCGAGTTTTCACCATCCCTCCAGACCTCCCACTCACTGAGGACGAACGATCAGTCCTCAGCAAAGGACTCACCTTCATCCCCCTCCGTCCACGCATCAATGAATTGAATACAGGACGTGACATCGAACAATTCTTCCATCGCCTCCGCCTCCGAGCTTACTTTCACAATCAGGACTCCCGCCCACCTTCTGAGGACCCCTTTGCCCACCTCCAACACACTGCATCCACCTGGACACTCCGCGCTGGCCAATTACCTGCCCTCGACCTCTTCATTTCCAACTGCCGCCGGGATATTAACCGCCTCAACCTGTCGTTCCCCCCTCCCCCACTCCAACCTCTCACCCTCACAACGTGCAGCCCTCCAATCCCTCTGCTCCAATCCCAACCTCACCATCCAGCCAGCGGATAAAGGGGGCGCAGTGGTAGTCTGGCGCACTGACCTCTACACCGCTGAAGCCAAATGCCAACTCGAGGACACCTCTTCCGACTGCCCCCTCAACCATGACCCCACCCCCCATCACCAAACCATCATCTCCTAGACCATACAGAACCTCAGGAGATCTCCCACCCACAGCTTCCAACCTCATAGTCCGGGAACCCCGCACTGCCCGGTTCTACCTCCTTCCCATGATCCACAAGCCTGACCACCCTGGCCGACCCATTGTCTCAGCATGCTCCTGCTCCACTGAACTCATCTCTACCGACCTTGACACTGTCCTATCCCCCCTAGTCCAGGAACTCCCCACATACGTTCGAGACACCACCCACGCCCTCCACCTCCTCCAAGACTTCCGTTTCCCCGGCCCCCAACGCCTTATCTTCACCATGGATATCCAATCCCTCTACACCTCCATTCGCCATGACCAGGGCCTCCAAGCCCTCCATTTTTTCCTCTCCAGACGTCCCCAACAGTACCCTTCCACTGACACTCTCATTCGTTTGGCCGAACTGGTCCTCACCCTTAACAATTTCTCCTTTGAATCCTCCCACTTCCTCCAGACCAAAGGCGTAGCCATGGGCACACGTATGGGCCCCAGCTATGCCTGTCTCTTTGTTGGCTATGTAGAATAGTTGATCTTCCGTAATTACACCGGCACCACTCCCCACCTCTTCCTCCGCTACATTGATGACTGCATTGGCGCCACCTCGTGCTCCTGCGAGCAGGTTGAGCAATTCATCAACTTCACCAACACATTCCACCCTGACCTTAAATTTACCTGGACTATCTCTAACACCTCGCTCCCCTTCCTGGACCTCGCCATCTCCATTAGTGACGACCGACTTGACACTGATATTTTTACAAACCCACTGACTCCCATAGCTACCTGGATTACACCTCTTCCCATCCTATCTCTTGCAAAATTGCCAACCCGTATTCCCAATTTCTCCGCCTCCGCCGTATCTGCTCCCAGGAGGACCAGTTCCACCATAGGACACACCAGATGGCCTCCTTCTTTAGAGACCGCAATTTCCCTTCCCACGTGGTTGAAGATGCCCTCCAACGCATCTCGTCCACATCTCGCACCTCCGCCCTCAGACCCCACCCCTCCAACCGTAACAAGGACAGAACGCCCCTGGTGCTCACCTTCCACCCTACAAACCTTCGCATCAACCAAATCATCCACCGACATTTCCGCCACCTCCAAAAAGACCCAACCACCAGGGATGTATTTCCCTCCCCACCCCTTTCCGCCTTCCGCAAAAACCGTTCCCTCCATGACTACCTGGTCAGGTCCACACCCCCCTACGACCCACCCTCCCATTCTGGCACTTTCCCCAGCCACCGCAGGAACTGTAAAACCTGTGCCCACACCTCCTCCCTCACCTCTATCCAAGGCCCTAAAGGAGCCTTCTACATCCATCAAAGTTTCACCTGCACATCCACCAATATCATTTATTGTATTCGTTGCTCCCGATGTGGTCTCCTCTACATTGGGGAGACTGGGCGCCTCCTAGCAGAGCGCTTTAGGGAACATCTCCGAGACACCCGCACCAATCAACCAAACCGCCCCATGGCCCAACATTTCAACTCCCCCTCCCACTCTGCCGAGGACATGGAGGTCCTGGGCCTCCTTCACCGCCGCTCCCTCACCACCAGACGCCTGGAGGAAGAATGCCTCATCTTCCGCCTCGGAACACTTCAACCCCAGGGCATCAATGTGGACTTCAACAGCTTCCTCATTTCCCCTTCCCCCACCTCATCCTAGTTTCAAACTTCCAGCTCAGTTACTGTCTCCTTGACTTGTCCGACCTGCCTATCTTCTTTTCCACCTATCCACTCCACCCTCTCCTCCTTGACCTATCACCTTCATCTCCTCCCCCAGTCACCCATTGTACTCTATGCTACTCTCTCCCCACCCCCCACCCTCCTCTAGCTTATCTCTCCATGCTTCAGGCTCACTGCCTTTATTCCTGATGAAGGGCTTTTGCCCGAAACGTCGATTTCACTGCTCGTTGGATGCTGCCTGAACTGCTGTGCTCTTCCAGCACCACTAATCCAGTATTTGGTTTTCAGCATCTGCAGTCATTGTTTTTACCTTAAACCAGAACCCAACCAAGTTGTATCAAAACTCTTATCAGAGTTTCAAAAAGAGACCGGTCTTTTCAGTTTGGCAGTGAATGCTGACCTCCCTATCAATGTGCATGTACCAAAAAAAAACAAAATATCGTGATAAAGGCAAAATACTATAGTTGCTGGAAATCTGAAACAAACACAGAGAATACTGGAGAAACTCAGCAGGTCTGGCAGATTTGGCAGTGTTAATGTTTGAAGTCCAGTATGACTCTTCAGAACACTGAATGAATGAATGTTTCATTGTCACATATATCTAGGAAGATACAGTGAGAAGTGTTTCACAGTCTGGTTTGACATACAAAAGGATAAAAAGAAAGTACTTAAATAGAGTTCATTTGCACCGGCTGGGATCCCAAACACAGCTATAGGACTTCTGCAAGGTCCCTGCTCCAGGCCTACCACAGCCAGGAGCCCCCGGGCACTGACACCACCACAGTCGACAAGCCTCTGCACCTTTTAACTAGCACTTTATGAAGTGGCATTTTTAATGGACGAGCAAAAATTATATACTTCAAATACCAGAGCTTTACTGTGTTATTGCAATCTCCGCAATATCAGAGTAGTTCATTCAGGGTATGGGTGAGAAGGCTCTCTGCTGGTAAGTTTTACTAAAGGCGTTATTATTTAAAGGATTTATACTGTAACTAAAATAGAACAGTGATTTGTACACCCCGCACTATGTTTCTGTTATTTAGTGCATGTTTTTACATTGGCTATGAGGACCCCTCGATCAACTGGAATATTTGATAACCTGGTCCCATGCGGAGGTTAATAAAAGGTTTGCTGTAGTTCAGTGAGCTTACTTTCCTCAATGGAAAGTTTGTGATGCACAAGTTGCCAACAGTGTGGGTTCAGTTCCCACACTGGCTGAGGATACCCTGAGGGGCTCTCCTTCTCAACCTCTCCCCTCCCCAAGGTGACACTCCAGGTAAACCACTCACACCACTTTTCCAAATTCCTCTCCTGCCGTCATTCTTTAATCTGGCACTGAGTGGGTAATTCATCCTTTGGAGCTGAAAAATGTGTTGCTGGAAAAACGCAGCAGGTCAGGCAGCATCAAAGGAGCATCCTGCTCCTTGGATGCAGCCTGACCTGCTGTACTTTTCCAGCAACACATTTTTCAGCTCTGATCTCCAGCATCTGCAGTCTTCACTTTCTCCTAATTCATCCTTTGGAACCTTGTTCATAGCTATACATACCCATAATTATCGAGTCCCTTACTAGGATTATATTTCTGTTCTGCTTTCACCACATTCCCCACATTGCAGTCCATCTGGTGCTGTTAGGAATATTTTCTGATTGTCTATAAGTTGTCACAATCCCCTCAATTTAGTCTCTTCGACTGTATGTAACATTATATCTTGAACTCAGGTCTTTTATTTATAATCGCATTCTGTTTGAATTTAAGTTTCTCCAGCAATTTCTGTTTTTGTTTCTGGTTTCCAGCATCTGCAGTTCTTTGTTTTTTTTTTATTAAAGATTAACTTCTGTTTGTGAAATTTATAGTGTGACCCAGGAGGCTGCCTTGTAGAATTATCAACTCAGCTGCTGATTATAATGGGAGGAAAAGCAATATGGAACAATGTTCAAGAAGTTCTCATTCCGTAAGTTAATGAATTCTCAAATGTAAAAGATTCTAGAAATTTACAAGGTAACATATGATAACAAGAATTTCAACTTATATTTACATTATGCCTTTAATGTAATAGAATCTCCCAGGCTCCTTTACAGGAGCATCAAAAAGAAATATATATCAGTGAGATGTATGAGATATTAGATCAGATGACCAAAAGTGTGCATAGAGGTAGGTTTTGGAAACATCTTAAAGTAGGGATGTGAACTAGAGGGGAGGGGGGAATAGTGCAGATTTTAGAGCTTAAGCATCCTGAAGCACAAGACCGTGAGACATCAGAAGAGAAGCAGGCCATTTGGCCCATTGAATCTATTCTGTCATTCAATAGGATCATGGCTGATCTGATAATCCTCCACTCTGCTTTCTTTCCTTTCCACCATAACCCTTGATTTCTGATTTAAAGATCTGTCTCTTCCAACTTTGCATATACTTAGCAACCCATGTCCAACAGCCCATCTGCAGTAAAGGATTTCGTGGATTCACTGCCCTCTGAGAGAAGATATTCCTCCTCATCTCTGTCATAAATGTGTTACCCTTACACTTAAGATTAAGCCCTCTGGTCTTAGACTCTCTGAGAAGGGGAGACAACTTGGTCACCAATGAATTAGGGATGCTCAAGAGAACAGAGTAAAAAGGAGTGCAGATATTTCACGGGTTGTAGAGCTGAATGAGATTGTATAGATGTAAAGGGTCGGAGCCATGGAGGGATTTGAAAGCATTGGTCTGACTTTTAAAGTCAAGCTGTTTTTGTGCAAGAAGTATTGTAGACCGCCAAGGCAAGAAATTTAAAAATCACACAACACCAGGTTATACTCCCAACAGGTTTATTTGGAAGCACTAGCTTTCAGAACACTGTTCCTTCTTCAGGTGATGAAGGAGCAGCACTCCAAAAGCTAGTGCTTACGAATAAATCTATTGGAACATAACCTGATGTTGTGTGATTTTTAACTTTGTCCACACCAGTCCAACACTGGCATCTCCAAATCAAGGCAAGAAATAACAATCTGTTTTAACTATCATTACTAAAAGAAAGTGGACCAATGGATAGGATTAAAAGTTTTGATTATTGAAGGTATGTATGATTCAAGATTTGCATGTATTTCCCAACATTGCACCTTATTGTGGAAGTGTAATTCACCTGCCGCACATGCTATACTGTAATCCGTTTTGGATTTTCCAGCAATGTTCTTTGCTCTCAGATTCCTGGTCTCTGCTTCCCATGAATGCTCAATGTTAGTACTACGTGGAAAACCAAAATCAAACTTGCCCATCACTGGGTGTAAGAGTGATTAATGAATGAGTCTCAGATCTGATCATGGACATGATTTGAATAGTTTGGTAGGAAGATGTTGTATTGTGAGAATGTATAACTGTTACTCCTGTTTATTAAGTTCAGACTTGGTTTTGTTAACAAATTTAAGCAACGAATCACAAGTGCATTCCTGAATAAAAGGCTCACAGGTTTGATGCTGAGTCCATGTTGCACTAACTGAATTTTTCTGTAGTATAAGCTGGCTTAATTTGCCTCAGCACAATGGCTTAGAGAGGGAAAATTATTGAGTGAAGGCTGGAGTCTGTTTGATTGTCTCTTCAAAAGTAGTCCAATAGTTTGTCTACACTCATTGTTGGGTCTTGCACATAAATAGCAGTCTCTTAGATAAAGTGAAGAAGGTATCCAATATTTGTGCAACTAATTGTGGAATCCCTACAGTGTGGAAGCAGGTCGTTCAGCCCATCGAGTCCAAACTGACCCTCGGAAGAGCATCCCACCACATCCTCATAACCCTGCATTCCCCATGGATAACCCGCCTAGCCTGCAGATCCCTAGAGGGTAATTTAGCATGGCCAATCCACCTAACCTGCACATTCTTGGACTGTGGGAGGAAAGGAGAACACTCAGAGGAAACCCACATGAATACTGGGAGAACGTGCAAACTCCACACAGACAGTCACCCAAAGCTAGAAGGCTCGTGCCTGGTGCTGTGTGGCAGCAGTACAAACCACTGAGCCACTGTGCTACCCTTAAATGGGTGAGATGCAATGAAGAATGGCAACATTGAGAATTATTGGAAACAGCAACAAGAGTGGGAGGGTAATGAAAAACAAACAATTTCTAGTAATCCATTCCAAAAAAACTACAGTCCAAGTGGCAACCACAAGAAATATCCCCGGTATCCCTAGAGAAACCTAGGAAGCTAATGAGTATTTCCACGGATACTCCATGCAGTATGGTCCATATGAGATACGTTTTCTGTAAGCTAAGTTAAAAATCTAATTTTAAATATAGTTTTCTTTTGAGTACTGCGTTTATTACAATTATATTACATATGTATGATCATGTTGGAATGTTACTGAATTGACCATTCTTCCTTCTTAGATTGTCTGCTTTTTCATTTTGACAAAGTCTTTTGCATTTCCCTCCCTGAACGACAAACTCATCAGGACTGCGAATGGCTGACCAAAACCACAATTGTGTTTCCTTTTTCCTGCTATCCCCGAAGCTTATGATGGAGTTATCTACATTTGTGTATTTATAATAGTTTTAAGGGATGGAATTGTATGCAGTGGCAATATTAAATGGCATTTTGCGGGAGTCCAGAAAGTTACAGTCACTCTCTCTGGAATGCATTCAAACCTGTTTTCAGTAGATAAAATACTTAACAACATGTTCCATCTCGTTCTAAAGTCAGAAGCTAAAATTAACACTTAGTCAAATCAATTGATGCATGGAAGAGTAGATAGGTTAGTTTGCTTTGTGTAAACATGCAAATATCATACTTAGGAATATTCATAAGCTACCTGTACTTTCCTGTTCATAAATAAGAATATGAAAATACAAGAAAGCATTGCTATTTGACTAATTCAACTAACTGTTCCCAAAAAAAATGTAATCCATCACAGAATCTACCGAACCAAAATTTTTAATCATCTGATTTGATGTTTTGAAAATTTTGTTTCTGATCTTCTATGTTGTTGTTTTTCTAATTTTCTTGACACATTCATTTTGATCTTTCATCCTCTGGTTCTGTACTCAAATCCAACACATTTATGTACCTGAACTAAGGAGGGGTCACTTGGCTTGAAATGTTAACACTGGTTTCTCTCCACAGGTGCTGCCAGACCTGCTGAGCTTTTCCAGTAATCTCTGTTTTGTTTCCGATTTACAACATCCACATTCTTGCGGTTTTCATTTATGTACTGGATTGGGTATCATAGTAAACTAGGATTGCAATTCAAAATCCAGAACCAGACCAGAGTCGGATGGAGATAAGTGGAGATTGCTGAAGTAGTGATTAAAGGGGAAAGTTTCAAGAGGCTTTCAAAGGAGGTCCATGGGTGTAGCATTATGTTCCAGGAAGTGAGAGAGCTCAGCACTAGTGTTGGGGCAGATGGAAAGGGAAGTCTCCAGCACACCTGAAGAGTGAGAGAAATTATGCTAAATGATGTGAAACCTTAAGGCAAGGTAAGAAAAACACTAGACTTTTTGGGGAAGAAAATGCAGGGCACCATTGTTCTGAAAGAGTTTAAGTTCATGTATAATGGAATGTCAGATAAACATACCCATGCTCAAACGACCATCAACAGTCTGCATTCAGGTCAATCAACCATTTCTCACACCCTCTGCTTAATTAATCCTATTCTGTTCCCTCTCTACAGTTAGGCAGATAGGGCCTCAGTACAATGATTCATCCAAAATCTGACACCTCCAACAATGCAACACTCTTTAAATACAACATGTGTGTGTCAGTCATTATTTTTGTTTTCAAAACCCCGGAGTGGGTCTGGAATTGAGAACCTTGTGACTCAGAGATGAGAGAGTCACCAAAAAAGTACGGCTGACATCAGAAACCTAACTAAAACACAAAAGACAAAGGAAAAAAAATCCAGTGTATGGCTTGCAGTTGTGCAAGCAAGTTCAATTGAAGCATCCCAGAGGACATTTGATAATTATTTGGATAGAAATGGAAAATGGTGGCACAAAGCAGGAGGTTGGCCCTGGGTGATGATGCTTGGTTGACGAGCCAGTGCAGGTACAGTGGGCTGAATGGCCACTTTCTGTGCCATAATAATTTTGCAGAAGCCCATTAGCGTTCTTCCTGCACTGCTGAGTGTTCACCTGAAGTGTGGATATTACAGTGACCTAGGTGGTAACTTAACACCGGGAGGTGTGGGCAGAGTCTGGTGCCTGGTCTCCTCTGGTGGTCTTGAGGAAAGAGGACAGTCCTGCTCTGCACCCCACCGTCCACCTCTGGGGCAATTCCTCCGACACTACAACCGTGTCGGGCAGTTTCTGGATGGCAGTGATTGATCTGGTGCATGGCGGGGTTAAAAATGGCACTGTCAGTGGGGATATCAAAAGATCCTGGCAGTGGTGTGTACTGAGGCTGGTGAGAATAAGGTAGTGTACGACTGACACTGTAGAGACACAGTGCATTTGTAACAATGTGAACAGTGTAAAATTGTGGGAAAGGACTCATTAGAGCTTAAAAAGAGAAACCCTTTGTGAACATTACACCAAAAAAATTGCATGTGTCAATGTAGTCCGGTTGCATTGACCTAGGGACGGATATTGGGCTGTGTGCTGGGAGACCTCTGTTACCTTTTTCTGCATAAGACCACGATATCTTAGATGTCCATCTAAACAGAAAGGTGGAACTGTGATATACCATCTCATGTGAAAGTCAGCATTCCCAACAGTAAAGCCTCACAGTGACCTTCTGAAATTCCAGACAAGTGATAGTCCCATCTTATCCTAATTGATCAACTTAGCTAACTGCTTGAAGAATTCCAGTAGGTTTTTGGGCATGGGCTAATTGCTCATTATGTTAAGGTTGCTTGCTCTTGCTTTCCATTCACCGGGATACGAAACCTTGCCATTATTTACCAAATGTCGGTTGTTCTTGTTGTACAGGTGGTTAAAGAACCTTATTGGTCGGTGTCGTGCAAAATCAGAAGAGAAACTTCCCCGATGGGAGCAAGACTATCGGCTGCAATCCATCTCAAAGTTGGGCTTATTTTATGAATACCTGGAAATGGGTATGTTCTTATGAATGCAACATGTATTGAAATGCTTCTGCTGTTGAATTCATCTCTTACTAATAAAGCTGTTTCACCTCTGATGAGGAGTATGAGTAACATCGACTGTCATATGAATTTTCCCATGTAATGCAAACACTATTAATTAAAACTATTCTGTCATGCTGTACACCGCTTCCATTTATTTATGGCAGATTTGTTAATCCCTGCTACTGTGTGAGTCCTGAGATCAGAGACCCTGCATATCTTAATAGGAGACTAGATTCAACAAGCACTTAGGAACCCTCCAACCACAAGGGATGAATGCAGATTTCTGCAGCTTTCTCATTTCCCCTCCCTTCACCTTATCTCAGTCCCAGCCCTCAGTCTCAGCACCGCCTTCTTAACCTGCAATCTTCTTCCCGACCTCTCTGCCCCCACCCCCTCTCCGGCCTATCACTCTCACCTTAACCTCCTTCCACCTATCGTATTCCCAATGCCCCTCCCCCAAGGCCCTCCTCCCTACCTTTTATCTTAGCCTGCTTGACACACTTTCCTCATTCCTGAAGAAGGGCTGATGCCCGAAACGTCGATTCTCCTGTTCCTTTGATGCTGCCTGACCTGCTGCGCTTTTCCAGCAACACACTTTAAGCTCTGATCTCCAGCATCTGCAGTCCTCACTTACTCCAAGCACTTTGTCATGTCAGCATCTCTACCTAGGAATTAGATCATCCAAAGGATAGCAGTTTGGTTCACAATAAATTATCTATTGTCCCTAGTGCCCTATTATAAGGTAAGATAGTCAAACCACCAGGAAAATTTGGATTGATTCCTTTTTATATATTGACAGTTATTTAGAAAGGTCAGTGTCCTTGTGTTCATTCTGTGATTGAAACCTCCAGTTTAGTGCACGCACAATCTTACACATGTAAGGAAATTTTCTGATTCAATGCTCCTGATGCATATCCTGATGACTACACGCCTCAAGTCCATAATGCTTTGTTTCAGTGGACAAAATGGCTTGATCCTGATATGGACAATTTTTGCACATGTGGCACGTGCAGGGAACCATTCACGTAGACAATCTCACCGATATTTCATTGTATTATAAACAAAACGAATGACGTATGATCAAGAATGCACATGAGAAGTAGAAACTCGCTTCCCTTTCCCACTTTGGCCACATTTCACTTGTTCAATCAATAATTGGAGTTCCACGTTTCCACTAACTGATAAAAATGTTGTTTAAAAAATAATAATTTGTAGAACTGTTTCATAAACAGTTGTGTAACCACTGGTTATCCATTAAGGCAGAGTGATGGAGCGAGTAAATATATTCAGATGTTTTCCATATGAAAGTAATTTATAATTTTTGAATTGAAATTACTAAGTAAAAACTGAAAGAACTGCAGATGCTGGAAATCCAAAGACAAAAATAAGAAAATTCTGGAAAAGCTTAGCAGTTCTGGCATCATCTGTGGAGAGAAATCAAACTTAATGTTTTGGATTGAGTGACCGTCCCTCAGAACTCAAGGAGGAAGGGACTGAGGAAGGGTTGCTGGACCCAAAATGTTAACTCTGATCTCTCTCCACAGATCTGCTGAGCTTTTCCAGCAACTTCTGTTTTTGCCAGTGAAATTACTGTGCTGTTACCCAAAATATTTGGATTTCGTAATAAAATTAAAATTGCACTGTATAGTTTTGCTTATTTTTAAATAAATATACCTATTTAAATTGCTAAATAAGGGAAATATTTAAAATACATAACTGCAGAACGCCTTTTTTTAACCGACAAGTAAGCTGTTTCTGGACATTTTGATTTTTGTTTCATTTTAAATTAAATTTCTGGTCTCACCAGCAACCCTCAGATTATTGAGATCTAATGACATGGAAAAGTACCTTCTTACTGGATGCTACAATCTTTGCTCATTGTAGAAGAATTGTTTCTGAAAGTTGTGAAGCATCATAATTATCCTGTTAGTAACATCTGACTAATTTCGAAAAAATGTTAGATACTACTTCATTCCCATGAAGGTAACAGGGAGGTGTTTTAGTGGCATTAATATAAAATCAGATATGCATCACTTTTTCCTCAATATTGCATCTCATGAATGTAGAGAGGCATGTTACAGCTATTAGTATTACTTAAGTGAACTTGAGACGTTCATGATATGATTAAATAGTATGCAGACACCAACCTGATGATCATTGTGGGCTTGCTAATTTCACTTGGATAGATGCTTCATGTAGTTGCAGTGTTACTTCACAGGAACATTTGTTTGAAACACAGAGTTGATACTAATGTGATAGATTAGTGAATTACGTGGCAGTCTGTTAAACTGTCTCATTTGTGAAGTCAAATTGCACAAGTTTCATTTGGAAACTTCTCCATAAGGACAAATATATTTTGCAGCAGCTTTAAACAGATTGGGGTGGACAGGCCATGTGCTGGCCATATTAGATTTCCACTGTAGCCTATTTCTATCAGTACACCCCTTTAGTACTTAAATCATAGAGTCATAGAGATGTACGGTACAGAAACAGACCCTTTGGTCCAACTCGCCCATGTCGACCAGATATCCTTAATTAATCTAGTCCCATTTCCCAGCACTTAGCCCATCTCCTTCTAGCCCCTCCCTGTTCATATACCCAACCAAATGCCTTTTAAATGTTGTAATGGTGCCAGCCTGCACCACCTTCTCTGGCAGCTCATTCCATACAATCTCTTGTCATATGTTTCTCTCTGGATCATTCTAAGCTTAGCAAGGGTAAGTGATGTGATGTGAATATGTAAGCCAAAATCTGAGTTGTTAGAATGTTTGTTTGAGACCCATGACAGCAGCTGTAAACCAGATGGAGCTGTGAGCCTGATAATGCACAGACAATGTGATGCACAAAGATTTCACTTTACCTTTTCCTGTTCATTTCACAGTTATACAGTTTGGTTTTGCCACCATCTTTGTGGCATCATTCCCTCTGGCGCCTCTGCTGGCACTGATTAATAACATCATCGAAATACGAGTCGATGGTTGGAAAATGACCACACAGTTTCGACGGATTCTGGCAGCCAAAGCGCAAGATATTGGAGCCTGGTTGCCAATCTTGCATGGAGTGGCTGTTTTTGCAGCTGTGACAAATGTAAGTGCAGCCTTTGAGATTAACAACAGCAATGATGTATTTCAGTCTGGTTTATCTTGTTTACTCATTCCCAATCATCTGTCATATGCTGTGTATAACTGCAAAATTGCACGGGGAGTTCTAAATAGAATTTCTTTTTAAAGCAACTGAGTGAAAATGTATATTGTGCACCAAATGGCATGCTAGGGTTTATTTGCCACAGTGTCAGGTTTACCATTTCTGTCAGTTTGCCAGATACAAAGTACAATGAGAGGCGTATAAAACCAGTGGAAGAGTTAGAGGAGGTGACATGCTGGTTGTTATTATTGGAAGTATTTTTGTACTTTTTCACCTTCTTGGCTGATGTCTAATGCAGCCTAATTCCATCCTTTGTCCAGTTGGGTCTGTTCAGCCTGATCCTCCACCTTTCAGTCCTGTCAGTCTCTACTCAACATCGAACCACCGATAACACCCCAGCTTTGGTAACTAGGTGAAATGCAATCTAGTTGTGCATCTATTCCAATCTGTACCGATATAACTATTGGCACATTATTGAAGCATTGTCTAATTTTTCACGAGAAGACACAAAGGTCCTGACCTGAGCTGTTGTTTCTGCATCCATTAAAGCTGGTGATCCAGGGAAATTGATGAGCACCAGAAAACCGTTCATTGATTAAAATGGATCTTTGTTTTTGATTGGCAGTATTGTACATGATTAGTGTATAGTTTTCCTGCAAAAATATTATAAACAATAGACAACAAGAACTAATATTAGGGCTGTTTTCCTACTGTAGACATAGCTACAGATCTGTGCATTATTGTGGTCAAATTGCCCCTGTTTTTAGAAATATGTTTTTCTCTCACATATCTGCTCAGTTATTTAATATTGCCAAACGCAAAATCTGCAGAGATCCAGTGCAATTGGCCAGCATTCTAAATATAATTTAAAATTATTTTAACTTGAATTGTATTTAAAGGTGGTAACTTATGGGGCTTTGATTAGAACTGAAAATTGATTTATTCCAAAAACACATTTTAATCAGTATCAGTTTATTACCTCTGAATAACCTGATTTTAAATTACAGTAAATGACCTTTTAAGCAAAAGTACAGAAATGTACATCAGTTGCATAAGTGGTAAAGTAAATGGTGTGTTTGGATTCAAGAGCTTTTAAAATGTTCCTTTTAATTTTCTTGCACACAGAAGAACCAGCAAATGAAAGTAATTGGCAGAAATTCCCAGTGGTGGTTAGTTCTTCCCAGGAAATGGCTAATTCTGTGGGTAGAGTTGCCATCTAAATACTATGGATATTGAGTTTACACTGACCATAATTTGTGTTTGAGATTCCATGAGCATTTAATTTCAGCTGAAATCTTTTTTAAAAAGCCAACACAACCAAGCAGAAAATCTTCCCCAATAAAGGTAAAACACTGTGGATACTGAACATCTGATACTGACTCAGAATGCTAGAGAAACCCAGCAGGCCTGGCAGCAACCGTGGTGAGAGAAACAGACTTAAAGTTTTGAGTTTAGTGTGACACTTCTTCATAACTGAGAGGTGTTGGTGAGTGCTCATATTACAAAGGACCTAGTCAGTTTCTTGATATTCACTACATACGTTCATTGGAACGATGACAAATCGGTTCAACCATGGCTGAGAACATTGTTGCGATGGCCGCAGTGCAATAAAGGCACAGAGAAATAGAAAGATAACACGTATCACCAGCAACTCCAGGACCTGCAGCAACTTGTGGTGTCTGGCAAACAGCCTCTGCATGAAGACATTGAGGCTGAAGGTGCCCTCAGGATATGGAGGTGGTACAGGAGGCCCAGAATGTATCATCCTCAATACCATTTGAACGAGATGCATTGCTGCCACAGAGTAAGGATGTCCATACACTGAACTGTTTCATCTGCTGGAACTTGACCTGTGATTTAATGAGGTTGATGGCAATCCTATGCCAATGGCTGTCAAGGTGACAGCTCTGCTAAGTTTTCGTGCGACTGGCTGCTTCTTGAGAATCCAGTGGGGACCTTCGCAAGACCTCTCAATCCTCCGGGCACAGATGTACCAATGAACCACTTCACCTTGTTTCCTCATGATGAGGTCAGTGCAGCAACCCGGTCAGTGGAGCTTGACTGGACTCCCCACAGATGCAGGACACTACAGACTGTACATACACCAAGTTGAGAGTAATATATCATAATGTGTCAATAGAAAATGCTTCCATTCAGTAAATGTACAATCATCCATGATTACAGGAATCTGATAGAAATAGCTGGAAGGTGCCAGCTGTGTATATTCTTGAGAACGCTCAGGTCCCTGCCTCATTTCAAAGGCCAGATGCCTTACAAGGATAGTTACTGGGAAATAAGGGCATCCCCTGGTTGATAACTCGATGAATCAAGCCTCTTACTAAGGCTGAACATAGATACAAAGCAGGTCAGGCAGCATCTGAGGAGCAGGAGAATCAATGTTTTGGGAAAAAGCCCTTTTGAGTCCTGATTCCTGATGAATTCCTGTGCTTTTCAGCACGACTCTAATCTTGGCTCTGATCTCCAGCACCTGCAGTCCTCACTTTCTCCGAGTTGATTTTAACCTCACTGAGAAGCCTCTTTCAAGGATGCCTACCTTGAATAAGTTCTCTTCCTCTCTCTACAAGGATCTCAGTGAGTCTCTCTCTCACTGCACCCCCCAGGTCATCTCCTCTGCCCTAAAGTGCTTCAGCCATGTCCTGAAGCAGACTCACTACCACAGCCACATCTCCTTCCTCAGAACCTGACTACAGAACCAACTGATCCCACATGGATTCCGGACTACATTCACATCAGCACAATTTGGACCTAAACAGGACAACCAGTATATACTCCAAATTCGAAACCTCCACAAACGGTTGTCCTTCCGGATCCTCTGATCCACACTCACAGCCATGTGCCGCCACCTAATCAGCCCTGCCTCAGCTGAGGGCCACCCTCTCTCAGAACTGCAAAGGACCTCTGCTGTTTTACATCCTCAGAAGAATTCACACACTTAACAAACGCTTTTTCTACACCATGTCAGACATCAAAAACACTCACGTTAACACCGCCGATAGTATCGCCTATGACATGCCCACTGTGGATCCCACAATCACCACCTCCGCGCCCCTGCCCCGATGCCCCTGGTGAGCGTCACTTCCATAAATGATGTCATCCCAGTCCCTCTACTACCACGCCCACTCTAGTTACAGTCTCCACCCCCATTCCCAGCTCCCAGCCCTGCTGAGTTTTCACCATCCCACAAGACCTCCCCCTCACTGAGAACAAATGATCAGTCCTCAACAAAGGCCTTATCTTCGTCCCCCTCCACTCCCGGATCAACAAATTCAACGCACGTTGTGACATCAAACACCTTTTCCTCCTCCTCTGTGCTTACTTTTCCATCAAGACTCCCGCCCACTTTCCGAGGACCCCTTCTCCCACGTCAAACACGCCCTGTCCATCTGTACACCCCATGCTGGTCTGTTACCCACCCTCGATCTCTTTATTTCCAATTGCCACCGTGGCATTGACTGCCTCAACCTGACCACCCCCCCTTCCCCACTCCAGCCTCTCACCCTCGCAATACACAGCCCTCCACTCCAACCTCAACCTCACCATCAAACCTGTAGACAAGGGTGTTGGGTGCGCAGTGGTAGTTTGGCGCACTGACCTGTATACCACTGAAGCCAGGTGGCAACTCGAAGACACTTCCTTCTGCTGGCCCCTCGACCATGACCTCACCTCCCATCACCAAACCATCATCTCCCAGACTGTACACAACCTCATCACCTCAGGGGATTTCCCACCCAGAGCTTCTAACCTCATAGTCCATTAACCCCACACTGCCCGATTCTACCTCCTACCCAAGATCTCCACAAGTCTGACTACCCCAACCGACCCATCGTCTCAGCCTGGTCCTGCCCCACCGAACTCATTTCAACATACCTTCATACTGCCCTATCGCCCCAGTCCAGGAATTCCCCATACAAGTTTGGGACACCACCCATGCCCTCCACCTCCTCCAAGACTTTTATTTACCTGGCCCCCAAATGCCCCACCTTCAGCATGGATATCCAATCCCTCTACACCTCCATCCGCCATGACGATGGCCTTTAAGCCCTCTGTTTCTTCCTCCCCCGACATGCCCACCAGTACCTTTCCACTGACACTATCATTAGTTTGGCTGAACTGGTCCTCACCCTTAATAATTTCTCCTTTGAATCCTCCCACTTCCTCCAGACAAAAGGGATAGCCATGGGCACCCGCATGGGCCTCAGCTGGCTCTTCATTGGGTACGTGGAACAGCCCATCTTCCACAGTTACACCAGCACCATTCCCTGCTTTTCCTCCGCTATATTCCTGATGAAGGGCTTTTGCCTGAAATGTTTTTTCTCCTGCTCCTCATATGCTGCCTGACCTGCTGTGCTTTTTTCAGCACCAGACTCTTGACTCTAATCTTCAGCATCTGCAGTCCTCACTTTCGCCGTGGACACAATGCAGCCCATTTTTCATGAGCAGACAATAGGTTGCCTGAAGTTGAGGGTTCAATGCTTGGATTAGTTTCAGGGTCCTTGCAGTACACTCTGACAGAGTGTGCTGTGTAATCCCTGCATGCTGTGCAGAATTGGAGCAAGCAAGGAGAGAATATAATGGGGCATTGAAAAGCTGGGTAAGCAACAGCAGTCTTCCAAGGAGAAAGATGAGAACGTTGAGCAGGACGAACATCACCTTTGGAAACAAAAACAAATTGCTGGAAAAACTCAACAGTTCAGGCAGTCATGAGACCCTTCTCCTGGACTTAAACATTAACTCCGTCTCTCTCTCTCTCTCCACAGATACAGCCAGACCTGCTGAGTTTGTCCAGCAATTTCTGCTTGGGATTTCCAGCACCTGCAGCTCTTTGTTTTATCACCTTTAGAACGATGGAGCAGCGCAACAAGCTGGACAAGGATGGAATTGACGGCCACTTCCAATAGATGTACCTTTTATTGAACAACAGAAAAACTGAAGGGAAAATAAAAAGTTGTATTTACTCTTGGGAATACACAGAGTCTGCTTGTTTTTTGAACAACAACTTTACAATGACTGATGACTTGAAGATCATAGAATAATCTTGGTGACTTTTGTAAAGTTGTTCAAAAAGCAAGCAGACCCTGCGTATTCCCAGATGTAAATACAACTTTTCATTTTTCCTTCAGTTTTTCTGTTGTTCAATAAAAGGTAATGTCATCAACTGTTCGAAGGCTTTCTCCCTCATTGAATGATGAGGCAATGATGATGCAATGCAGTTGCAATGACAGTCGTTCAAACGGGTGATGTAAAGAGGCAGAACGTTTATGACTGTGATATTCTATTTCCAATGAAGTGTCACCCATACTCCTATGTGCCTATAGAAACGTTTCTTTTTTGTTACCCTCCTATTCTCCCTATTGTGAAGGGCTATTTGTGGTGGGTAGACTTCAGCCTGATGCACAGCCAGACTTTAAATATGGCACTTGGTCCGAGCAGTAGTGAGTACTTTTGCCATTGGTGAGTACACAATAGCACAAGCTGGGGCCAGGTAAATACATAAGGAGTGAGTAGCAGAGAACTCCACATAGTAACTTGCAGGAGAGAAACCGTCCATGAAACTCCCTGAATTGGTAGCAATTCAGTAGCATTGCTCGGAATTTTATGGTTTTAGTCCCTGAGTAAGTACATTTAATCTCGCAGCCTGTCAACTCTTGAGGGGGGAAAGAAATTTAATCATTCTTGTTTCTGTTCTGTGCAAGGTTTCACTCGAAATGGATTATTAACTCACATTTCTCTCCACAGATGCTGCCAGACCTGCTGAGCTTTTCCAGCAACTTCTGTTTTTGATAATAATTCTTAGTCAGATTGTAACATAAATTTGTCAGTCTGACCTAGGATATCCTAACTTTGTTCCTGTGGTGCTGGTGACCCCAAAATCTCATCTTAGATCACAGCCCACAGTTTGGGGAAACCTTGTGCTATGTAATGGATCTGGTGATTAGACTTCGGATTTGTGAATTATTCGGACACTTACTGTTATGTATTTAATATAAGTAACTTAAATTGTTATGAGAAATAGACTAGCTAATTATATTTTCTATGCTTTTTTGCTTTCCTTGTTGAGCTTTAACATTATCCCTTGTCCTTTTTCTTTTCTCTTGTTTATAGGCACTGATCATTGCATTTACATCAGATATGATTCCCAGGCTTGTGTACTATTGGGCACTGTCTGTGCAACCCTTTGGAGCACACAACAGCTCGACCATGCAAGGTTACATCAATACGACTCTCTCTGTTTTCAGTATCGCTGACTTCACAAGTCTCAGCAAGCCCAAGAATACACCGCCCTGGTTTGACCGTGAAAATGCTACCACCTGCAGGTTGGTGCTATGTCATTTTTGGCGGGGGGGCGGGGGTTGGTGGGGAGGAGGGGGTAGTGGCCTAGAAAGTGCTGGAATGCTGCGTCTCTGAGTCAGCACAATGTTTCTCTCAAACTTCAGGACTGGCTGTTTTTGCATGGCAAATCGTTTGCATAAATGGATAACCACTTGTCCTTTGCTCGCCCTCCAGTTAAATATGGAAACAGGCAGATTGAGTTTCTGCTTTAAATTTTTAACCGTATTGCTCCAAGACAGTTAATAATAAACCATCATAATTCTATAATGGAAATCTGGGGCATGACCTATTACTGTTAATGGAATTATGGCCACTGAAGTCTCAATAACCCCAAAGGCTTCAGTCTTCATGGTGAAGAAGATCTTTTAGATTACCAATGATCAGAAACTGAAGTGGGCTAGCCATCCAAATGCAGAAGCTACAAAAGCAGATCAGAAACTGGGAATTCTATGTGTGTGACACACCTCTACACTCCTGAATGCCTGCCCATCACCTACAAGGCACAAGTTCACTTGCCCAATGAAAGCAGCTCCAGCAACACTCAAGAGGCTTTACCCAATCCAGGACAAAGCAGCCCACATGATTGGCATTCCATCCACAATCACTCATTCCCTCCATCATCAATGCAGAGTAGCAGCAGTGTAGTGTCAACAAGATGCACTACATAAATTCACCAGGGCTCCTCAGACAGCACTTTCCAAGACTACAATCACTTGCATTTATAAGACCGTAAAGAAAAATAGAAACAGGCACAGGATATTCAGCCCCTCAGGCTTGGTCTATTTAATAGGTTTCTTTACATTCATAGAAACATAGAAGATAAGAGCAGGAGGAGGCCATTCGGTCCTTTGAGCCTGTTGCACAATTCATCGCGATCCTGGCTGATCGTCCAACTCAATAGCCTAATCTTGCTTTCTCCCTATAACCTTTGATCCCGTTCAGCCCAACTGTGATACCTAGCTGCCTCTTGACTGCATCAACTATTTCCTGTGGTAATAATTCCACAGGCTCACCACTCTTTGGCTTCCTCATGTTCACTTTCTTGCCCTTGCCCCAGAGTTCTTGATTCTCCAGATAATCAAGAATCTATCCATTGCAGCTTTAAATGTACACAAGGACTCTGCTCCACCAGCTTCCAAAGACTCTCCACCCCTTGATAGAAGAAATTCCTCCTCATTTCATTCTTAAATGGGCTCCCCTTTATTCTGAGACTATGCCCTCTGGTCCTAGACTCTCCCATGAGGGGAGACATCTGCTTAGCATTTACCCGAAAGAATCTAATATTTTCAATAAGATCACCTCTCATTCTTCTAAATTGCAATGAGTAGAGTCTCAACACGTTTAATCTTTGCTCATAAAGACAATCCCTCAGTTTCTACGATCATCTAATGAACCTTCTTTGAACAGCTTCTAATGAAATAATGTTTTTCCTTCAATAAGGGGACCAAAACTGTGCACAGTATTCCAGATGTGGTCTCACCAGCGCCTAGTACAATTGCAGTAAGACTTCCCTCCTCTATACACCAACCCCCTTGAAATAACATTCCACGATACTTCCTGCTTACCTGCTAACTTTCTATGTTTCATGCAGAAGTACCTCCATGTTTTGACAAACATTAATGAAATTGTGGATAATGAGGAATATTATCATAGGATGCAGCAGGATATAGATCACCTGGAAAATTTGGTGGAGAAATGGCACATGGAGTTTAATCCAGATAAGTCTGAGGTCCAAATTTTGGGAGGTCCAAATGTACGAGGAAAGTTTACAGATTTGGGCAGGATCCATAGGAGCATGAATATACAGATGGATCTTGGGGTGCGAGATCATGAAAATAGCAACACAAGTGCATAAGGTGGTAAAGAAGGCATAAGGCATGTTTGCCTTCATTGGTTGGTGTATTGCATAAAAGTTAGCAAGTCATGTTGTAGTTGTATAAACCTTTAGTTAGACCACATTTGGAATATTGTGTGCAGACCTGGTCGCCATACCAAAGAAGGGATGTAGAGTCTTTGGAGAGCGTGCAAAAGAGATTTACCAGGATGTTGCCTAGTTGGGAGAGTATTAGCTACAAGGAGAGGTTGGGCAAATTTGGACTGTGTTCACTAGGCCATTTGAGACTAAGGGGCGATCTGATATAAGTATATAAAATTATGAGCAGAATGGATACATGGATGGCCTTTTTTTTTCCCGGGAGGAAATGTCAAATAGTTGGGTACATAGGTTTAAGATGGAGGGGGAAAGTTGAAAGGACATGGGCAAGGAAAGTTTTTTACACAGAGGGTGGTAGATGCTTGGAATGTGCTACCAAGAGACATGCTAGGAGCAGAAATGATAGCAACGTTCACGGGGCATGAACGGGCTAGAGGGATATGGACCATGTGCAGGCAGATGGGATTAGTTTAGAATACCATCAGTTTAGAATGGCATCATGGTCGGCACAGACATGTTGAACTGAAGGGCCAGTTCCTGTGCTGTACTGTTCTGTGTTCTGTATTGGGATTAACTTTGCAAATTAACAAGAGTAGATGCTCATGCAACATAAGCACATGATGTAACATGCATTATGGGTGAAAGGTTATGAAATTGTGCTGACCTCTGTGTCAGACTTCACAATACACATTCCTGTTGAACATTCCACATACAATGTATACATTCCTGTCTACTTCAAGAGTGTGCATTGATAAGCCCTGCCCTGTTAGAATAAATACAGGTGCATCACTGTTAACATCAAATTCCGTCACAAACTGTCCATTTGCAAATTTAGATCAAATTGCTTTACAGCAAACCCTATCATTATCAAGAAATACTGTATTTGTTACCTTCAATGTATCTCTTAGTTTAGTGAGGTTGGTAGATTTTCTTTCCCACATAATTTGATTTAGGAATTTTATTTCTGTCATCCAATTGCTTTTATCACTATTGTTTCTTGTTAGTACATGTCTCTTATGTGAAGATATTAGCTTTAATTTGTTGCCATTATATGGACTTTGAATGATTTAGTCATTTTCATTTTGTGTCAGGTACCGAGACTTGCGATATCCTCCTGGTCACCCTCTACAGTATTATCATAGCCTTTATTTCTGGCATATAATGGCCGCCAAATTGGCTTTTATTATTATTATGGAGGTGAGAGATATTATAAAATTATTTTTGTATGTGTAATATTTGTAGTTTGCAATGGCTGATATTGCCTCTGTGATGAACTAAAAGATGAGAAATAAAGAGAGTCATTCACATAAAGGCAGGAATGTCATGAAAATGTACCTTTTTTTTATTCGTATGGGGACGTGGGTGCCAGCAGCTGGGTTGGCATTTATTGCCCACCTCTAAGGCATTCTCTAAGGGCAGTGAGCTCCTGGGACATTATATATGTATCTTCGAATGATTTCTGGAATGCATTCTTTGACCTGCAATTCTTATTTCTTTTATGAATTATTTTTGACACAATGTGTGAAATAATCATATTGTGGCAAAAGTGTGCTGTCTCAGATGTACAGTCATATGTCATTCTAGCATTGACCTAATATGCATCAAAAATAAAATATCATTTAATAAATCTGTAATTGTAATTTGACTCACAATATTAAGAATACATTTCTTTTAGCACAGAGGTGAAAACAGACATTGTGGGAAATGCGACATGAATGGGAATAGTTTGCTTTCCTCAGTACACCAAGCAATTAAGTGCAGGCAGTTAAGTGACCCTGGTTATTACATGGTCTCAGAATTATAACATATGATACGGCAATGAAGCAAACAATTTTTAATGTTATACTCTTAGAGAAATGGGCAGAGTTTTTAATAGCATATTTGTTTTATTATTTTTCAGCACGTTGTATTTACAGTGAGTTTCCTTGTCTCTTACTGCATTCCTGACGTACCAAAACACATTAAAGAGCAAATTAAGCGGGAGAGGTATCTGACACAGAAGCTTCTGCATGAATCTCAACTTACAGACTGGCATAACAAAATGGCAGAAACTGCCAAAAATATAATGAAGGGTCCAGTGAGCATGAAATCTGCAGACATGGATGTATAAACACTTGTGACACAAATCTGTAATTTTTTTATCTTACATTTTTTAAAAGGAGGTTTGGAGATTTTTTAAATTGTTTGCTTCCAAGACACATTTTGCTTTGTACAATCCTTAAAAAAAGAACTGTTCTGTATTTTGTTTGTCATTTGACCCACTGCATTTTGTAATACTGATACTGACGGTTGGTGCAGGAGGTTTCAGGAGTTCACATAAATGGTCATTTGTTATATTTACATAGGGGTGACAAATATGATACTTTGAAAATATCATGGTGTTATCCTGGACCGTTTTAGAATATGAAAAAGGAATGTAATGACTAAAAAACTGAGCAAAGAAGTGGTAGGAAAGAGTGGTCGCAGTGAGCAAAGAAGTGGTAGCCTTGATTTTTGGATTATTTTCAGCTGAAAATTGAGCAAAATTGCTATTGCACCAGAAAGTAGCCCACTGCTGATATGATGCTGTACACTTACATCATTCAGCAATGTAACATGGGAGAATTACTTCACATTGACTGTATAAGTAAATGAACAGCTCCAGGACCAGTAATGTTTGAAATACCCTGCTGTATCATAGTATTCATCGCAGAGAACATATTCAGTGTATGGGTATAATGAAGATGTGGGTGTATTATATCGTTAAGAGAGTTAAAAGCTAGCAGAACTACCTGATAGCACCAAGTGTTCTGAATAAGACACAATGTAACATGTGGTCCAGCAGCTCAGGTAGCTGATTGCCTGGCGACAAAAACAAATTTGAATTAGGCCAATCAGTTTAAAATACACCCCCCAAAAAAACCCCTAACTGTTCCGACACAGGTAAATCCTCCTGCTTTAATTTAAACCAGCAACCCAGAAAAGATTTATCCCATGCAGTAATCTGTGAACATTCGAGAGGCCGAGAACTATAACAGAGAATAATTAACTAAAAGTTATTTACAACTCCTTCCTCTAAGCTATATTTTACTTTCCCTTGTATAATACTGGCCTGATAAAACCCCCCATTAAGATTTACTGAAAAATTCTAATTTCCAACCCACCAGCTGACGAATCTTCTCTTTGTAGATTTGCTCTCCAAGTCGATGTCGATGTTTTCCTCTGTGCAAATACCTTCTCTCGACAGGTACCATTCAGACAGTTCTGACTAGCAGCCTACATCTGTTGGTCTTTTGGCAGTTCTCTCCCAACTGTTCAATTTTTCCCGGTCTTCTACCCCCAAAGCATCGGATTGCGTCATTGGCTTTTAATGTTGCCAATACACTAAATTCAAACTTGATTGGAGTTTGTTTTTTTTTGACTTGTTGCCTTGAAAAGAAAGACTTCTTCAATTCATGAAGTGACTTTCATGACCTTAGAACGACCCAAAGCACTTTATAGCCAATAGCGCACTTGATCATTGTAAAGAAAGAAAATCCAGAAACTGGACTGTTTGCCATGTCTAAACTGCTGCAATATCTAAATCTGATAATGACATCTGAATAGCTGACAAGCAATGGGAAAACTCACTATTAACACTGAAAGCTCAATATGGTAATAAGGCAGGACTTGGAATCATGTGGAATCAGGACGCTAAATATTACGTTGTATGCTTTTCCTGTAACTTGCAGCCAGATTTATTCACAGTCTTCAGAACATAAATAGAAGCAACTCTAGGTCACGATGCTCCTTACGCCTACTCCATTATTTGATACAATCAGATCTTCAACCTCAATTACCCACCCAAACCCCATTATCCTTGATTCCTGTAATGTCCAAAACTATTATTGATCTTAGGCTCAAATATACTCAGGACTGAGCATCCATAACCACTTGTGGTAGACAATTCCAAAGTTTCTCTGCCCTTTGAAGAAATTACTTCTTATCTTCTTAAAAGATTAATCCTGACTCGGTTCCAATCTCCCTAATAATCTAATTGACTGTGTAAGGGTTAAACCATTCACTGACTATTACTCACCATCTTAGTGTTTCTCAAATGTTATTAAAATGAAACAATACTTCTATAAACAGTGTAAAGTACATTTAATATGTAGTATTTCAATCAAAGCACTATTTTTAAAATACATGTAATGTGTTCTGCAGCTTTTCAAAGTGTAAAACAATACATTTGAACAAAAATAGCATATGGAGTAATGAAGATGTGAAATAAAATCTTAGTGTTGGAGAAACTCATCAAATCTGGCACTATCTGTAGGGAGAGAAACAGAATGAATGTCTCGAGTCCAGTATGACACTGAGTTCCAAAGGCAAAACATATTGGGCTCAAAATATTAACAGTATTTTGTTCTCCACAGTTGCTGCCAGACCTGTTGCCTTTCTTCAGCATTTTCTGTTTTTAACCCCATATACTTAAGCTGTGCATCAATTCTTGTCCAGACATCTCATCAGTTTTGCCTGTTAGTCTGTCGTGTGACTCCAGTGCAGCAAGAGTTCAGCCTAATATCCCATTAATTTGCAGCCAATCTGATAATATGTGGAACTGAATTAAAGTTCATATTGTCCTTTATCTGCAGAGCATCGAGAAAAAGCAAAACCAAATGAAAGTAGTTATTGTTTTTTTATATTACTGCTACTTCAAATTACATTCATTCATATAAAATTATTTTTATGAAATGCAGAGTCACCCAGTAAAAACTGCTAAAATCTTTCTAAAAGGCCTATCACGGACAAGTTTATCAAAACTGGACAGAGTGGGTGCAAATAAAAATTGAGATATTATCATCTTTATTCACTTCTGGGCAGTTATATAACCAAAAAAAAACATTTTAGTTACTAGATAAGCCCATAAAATTTTCTTTACATTATATAACCTAAATCCAGTAGCTGAAATAAAGAGTGCAAATGGATTTCTGAGGGGTCTCAGGCTAATCTTTCATAACTGACAAGGATCGGCACGGATAAATCATACCTTTTTCTCACAGTTTGTGTATTTCATCTACTGAAATTTAAGTGGATCTGCCATGTTTATTCACCACCCAGCCCCAGTCCCATATTTTCAGAATAGAATTAAAGAGCTATTCAATAATATGCCACCCATAGTGTTTGATTCACTTCTCAAATGTGTAGCACTTATGTCTTTCAATATAAGATCAATAACTGTGATGGAAATCGAATTCTGACATGAATAGTCACTAAATACCTCAAATCCAATGAAAAGAGCACAATGACTACTTTTTGACATGCAGCTGTATTTGAGCACAATACCTGCTATCAGTTGTTGGTGTCATGTAACATACAGTCGGTATCTATAAAACAAGATTGAGATTCTATCCAAAACAATTAAAAGTAAGTCAATAAAGTATCTCTGCCTCCTGTAGTAGGGTCGAATGCTATTGAAGAAAATGGGAACTTATTCAAAGAGTCCAGTGTATTAAAGGCTGCTTGTCGATGGTAATTTGGAAGCCACCTTCCTTCCCTACAAGGCTCAGACGACTCAGTGCATCTCAGTGGAATTCATTGCCACGGAGTGCAGTGGAAGCCGGGACGCTAAATGTCTTCAAGGCCGAGATTGATAGGTTCTTGTTGTCTAGAGGAATTAAGGGCTACGGGGAGAACGCTGGCAAGTGGAGCTGAAATGCGCATCAGCCATGATTGAATGGCGGAGTGGACTCGATGGGCCGAATGGCCTTACTTCCACTCCTATGTCTTATGGTCTTATGGTTAGTTGTATGTGTAATATGTGTCCTAAGGTACAATCACTACTTTGTACATGGTTAGGCTGGGACTTTTACGCTAGAGTGTAGGATGTTGAGAGGTGATCTGATCGAAGTTTATAAAGTAATGAGAGGTATTGGAGGAGGTATAGGAAAGGTTTGGAGGGATGTGGGCCAGGAGCAGGCCGGTGGGATTAGTTTAGTTTGGGATTATGTTCGACACTGTCTGGTTGGACCGCAGGTCTGTTTCCATGCTGTATGACTCTTGAAAGTGAAAAATAATTTTATCTGAAATATAGAAAGGAAAACATAATTCAGTCATCTTGACATGCTTTTTTTGAATGTCAAGATGCTGTACTAATTAATTTGTATGATCTTTGTGTCTGTAAAGCTTTATATAATTATTCTCCCACCTATAGACATTTTCTAAATAACTGGTAATAACGTTCTTCCTTTTAAATTAATTAAGACAAAATGATATAGGAGCAAAGCATGTCTAATTAAAAATATCGTGACATAAATATATTTGCCATTATTGACTAAATATTAATTGATTTCCTGTTTAAACATCAACAGCATATATAGTTGGACATTGTTTCTGCAAGCTATTTTAAAACTTAAAGGACTTCTTTCTGTTGAAATAGGTTTTACCCAATCATGGTCTGAGGGGGCAATATTTAGCAGAATACCAACTAGGCTAGTTGAGACACCCACTGTGTATATCGTTGGTTCGACATATATATGCTTTCCATTAGAGCTTTGTGAACCAAACAATGACAGTTTATTTGGTTCAGTCCAATTTGTTTTGAAACATTATCTGAAAAAGTTCTCTGATTATCCTGTATGTTAAAGTCTCTACTGATTGGAGTCATACCTGGCACACAAGATGTTAGTTCTGGTCTCAGCGCAAGGACTTTTCTGCAAGAGTTTCTCAGGGTAGTATCTTAGCCCCAGCCATCTTTCACTGTTCCCTCAATGACCTTCCCTCCATCCTAAGGTCAGATGTGGGGAGGTTGCAAATGAAAGCAGTATGTTCAGAATCATTCATGATCCTCAGATACTGAAGCAGTCTGTACCCAAATGCTGCAAAGCCAAGACAACACTTAGTCTTGACCTAATTTGTGGAGTGATACTTGCACCACGAGTGCCAAGCAATGACTTTTTCTATTGAGAGAATGCAGCCATTGCCTGTTGATATTCAATAGCGTTACTATCATTTGAATCCCTTAAATATTACTATACATATAAGAGCAGGTCATAGACTAGGAGTTCTTTAGAAAGTAACTCACTTCCTGACTCCCCAGGTCTTGTCCACCATCTACAAGACATAAGTCAGGAGTGTGTTGGAATACTGCCCATTTGCCTGGGTGTGCAGCTTCAACACCATCCAGGACGAAACCAGACCACTTGCTTGCCGCTCCATCTAACACATTCAATATTCACTCCCTCTCCCACTGACACACCGTGGCAGCCTTATGTGCCATCTGTAAATGTAACTGACCAAGGCTACTTAGATGACACTTTTCAAACCTGTGACCACAATCACTTTGAAACAAACAGCTTGGAACACCACCACCTGCAAATTTGTATCCAAGCTGTACAGTATCTTGAATTGGAACTATATTGCTGTTCCTTTATTGTCGCTGGGTCAAAGTCCTGGACCTCCCACCCTAAATTATATTGTGGGTGCACCTACACCACATGGATTGTAGAGAGGAAACTTAGTTTCACCGTCTCAAGGGTAGTTAGAGATGGATGATAAAGCTGCCACAGTTTGTTTAGTTAGTCTGTAAAATCTGATACAACTTTGTTTTCTGATAGGTCATTTTTCTTTCATTCCTATAATGTATTAATATTGTATAAAGGCAGCTTTTGTATCATTTGACATTTTCACTATTTTGATTTGGATCCATTAAAATCAATAAAGCAGGGTAAAAGTGGAGGGAAGGTTACATCCTTAATTATAACCTTATTATATTCTCATTTGCATTTTAAATAGTGTTTCAATTTTTAAAACCTCCATTTTCTTAATCTGAGACCTTACGGTTTTAAAAGTCTGGAACGTAGCAGAAAAGGAAGAAGTTATATTCTTTTATAGCAACAAAATTTGTTGCAAATAAATAAGGTCAATCTTATTTTGTTTGTGCCCAGAAGTTATGGTGATGAATTCTAAAATGGGATGAAATTTGTTATTTAAGACAATAAGCTATGACATATTGCGTAGCTCAACCCTTCTCTCTGTACAAACCAGTGAACCTTAATGTCTTTAGAGAATATTGGGAAGTAAATACATGTACTTGATAAACGACTATATCAATATTGCTTTGCTTTAATCTCTGGTTAGGATGAAATAAGCATTTATTTTTCATTTTTGCCAGAATGTTGATTACATTCATTTAACTCTCATAGGTTTATCGCATTTATTTTTCAAGCAAATAAACAAATGTTCATTCACACCCACATCTTGGTCAGGAGGGTGTATTTTGTTTAACTTGAAATATCAGTAGAAAAGTTCAGAGTTCATTTATGTGGCTGAACAAATCTGATTGACACGTTTGTGTTAAGTATATATACAACAAGCTGGTAATGAAGCCACAATGTGGATCATTTATGTTTGTCTATCATGCAGTTATTGAACACACTTTCATCTTTACCAAAGAGCACCAATAATATGGAATAAAATATATTAATTTTTCATTTTTGCTTCTTTCTTCTTCAAAGCACTTGACATATTGAATTGTATTGTAACTGTGAATATAGGTTAATTGCAATCATGAAAGTTTATTTTGTTGGAAGTCATTAATTAAAATTGTGTTGATCCTTACTTTGTAATTAAAAATACCTCCCATGTTTCTCTACAAAAATAACTGAATTGCATTCATTTTAACTGTGTCTATACTGGACATGTCTCACACTGTTTCCTGTGTGGAATTATATGTATGAATGTTGCATTTCAGTTTTAAATTTTGTTCAATAAAGTGGAGAACCCATTCTCACAGACCTATGTACAATAGATATACCTATGATATAACCTGACACATAGTAATTTATATATCACATTGAGACAAGAGGAACATGGAAATAATAAGTTTTGTGAGGGACCCAAATAGATAGGCATAAGTAGGCAAGGGGACTGATGGATATTCTCATTCCTGACTTTCTTCCATAATAGGAAAGCTATGGTCTCTTAGGAGTGATTGTTCCAATTTAGCTCACTTTTTGAAAAAGTCTCAACCATTCCCTGCTTCCCAATAAGGTTAGAAGAATAACTCTTAGTAATAGGGAGGCAACATACTAGTGGTATTATCACTGAACTGTTAATCCAGAGACTCAGCTAATGTTCTGGGAACCCGGGTTTGAATTCCACCCTGTCAGAATTGAATTCAATTAAAAAATCTGGAATGAAGAGTCTAATGATGACCATGAAACCATTGTCAATTATTAGAAAAACCCATCTGGTTCACTAATTTCCTTTAAGGAAGGAAACTGCCATCCTTACCTGGTCTGGTCTACATGTGACTCCAGACCCATGGCAATGTAGTTGACTCCTAACTGCTCTCTAGGTAATTAGGGATGGATAATAAATGCTGGTCTAGCCAACGAGGCCTTCAGCCCGTGAATGAATAAGAGTTCCTGAACTTGGACATTCTCCTTAAACTGACAATATTGATGACCAACAGAAACACTAAGTCTAGACATCAAACATGAACAATTGCAAATGCCCACAAGACAGTCACCCAATCTGCCAAAACATGTGTTTTCTCCCACCACTGATTGTCAGCCTCCTGCTCAGCAACTTTTTCTGCTGACCCCACCTGCTTCCTATTCACTGCCCATGCTGCCTTTCTTGAAATGGCTATCTCAGAAACATCTTTCAATCTCATGTGATCACTATCCACTAAGCAACCTGCTTAAATATTACTATTTTTGCTGAAATATTTTCTGAAGAGAAGAGCACGTGGCTGTTTCCAGCTGAAGGTATAACTCTTCTCCAGCTGTTTGGTCTTCACCTCATTTTGGTGAAATTCAAATAAAGATTTTGACAAAAATGCTGGATTTGCTCAGCAGATGTGACTGGCTCTGTGGAGACAACAGTTAAATTTCTAGCTCCATGATCTTTCGTAAATACTGCCAGACCTTTTGAGAATTTGTAGAATTCTCTGTTGTTATTCCAGATTTCCTACATCAACTGTACCTTTCCAGCACCATGGACGGTTTTATTTCAGAGGTGCATTAATTGGAAAAAAGATTCAACTACCTGCCCATTTAATTGGTGTAGATTGAGAACAGATTACCATGTGCATTAATGTAACTTTTAATCTTGAAAAATGCCTTGTGTCATTTCAAAATAGTCAAAAACCAGATATCCAACCAATAAACCAGGAGATGTCAGCTAGGTTGATGAAAAGCTTAGTCAAAACAGTAAGTTTTGATAAGCATCTTCAAAGACAATCTTCCTATCAAAGGCAGAGGTGTTGAGGCTGGAAACTCCAAATTGCAGCAGAATGCATAACCACTGCTGCAACCTTGAGTTATGGTACTACTGGACAAGTCAGATCCCAGAAATAAGTCTGGCCTGATAGATCATTTTTTTGAAAATTATTAATGTGCACATTCACTGAAACATAGTCACATGATGCTGGAGTTTCTTTCACAACAAAAGTTTATTACAATGAAGTTGAAAATAATACAAGTCATAGGACATAGAATGTACAGCATAAGGATGGGACAGCACGGTGACTCAGTGGTCAGCATCGATGCCTCACAGTGCCAGGGACCCGAGTTCAATTCCAGCTTTGGACGACTGTCTGTGTGGAGTTTGCACATTCTCCCCGTGTCTGCGTGGGTTTCCTCCAGCTGCTCTGGTTTCCTTTCACAACCGAAAGATGTGCAGGTTAGGGTGGATTGGCCTTGCTAAATTTCTCATAGTGTTCAGGGATGTGTAGGTTGGGTGCATAAGTCTGGGGTAAATGTAGAGTCAAAGGGGAATCAGTCTGGGTGGGTTACTCTTCGGAGGGTCAGTGTGGACTTGTTGGGCTGAAGGGCCTGCTTCCGCACTGTAAGGATTCTAAGGAAAGGTCCTTCCATTCACTATGACTGCGCCAACCATGATGCCATTCTAAACTAATTCTATCCCTCTATTCCCAGCCTGTTCATGTGTCTACTTCTTGAATGTTGCTATCATATCTGCTTCTATCACCTCCACTACAGTGTGTTGCAGTCACCTATTACTCTGTAAAAAACAACCTGCCTCGCACATCATCTGTAAAATTTCCTTTCTCACTATAAGTTTATGCCTCCTTGTATGTGATATTTCCATCCTGGGAAAAGGACTCTGACTATCCACCGTATCCATGCCCTTCATAATTTTATAGGCTTCTATCAGGTCAGCTCTCAGCCTCCAACCCTCTCACAAAAACAATCCAAGTTTGTCCACCCTCTCCTGAGAGCTAATATACTCCACCCAGGCAACATCCTGGTAAACCTCTTTGCACTCTCTCCAAAGCTCCCATATGTTTCCTATAGTGTGGTGACCAGAACTGCACACAATATTCCAAATTTCACCTAACTAACATTTTATAGAACTGCAACATGACTCACCAACTTTTAAATTCAGTGCCCCAACTGATGAAGGCAAGTATGCTGTATGCCTTCTTTGCTACCTTATCCACTTGTGTTGCCACTTTTGGTGAGCCATGGACTGGCATCCCAAGATCCCCCTGTATATCCTGTAGTTCCTAAGGGTCCCGCCATTTACTCTACACTTAACTCTTGCATTTGACTTCCCAAAATACATTACCTCACTGGATTAACTCCATATACCACTTCTGTGCCCTTCTTTCTAGCTGATCTCTACCCTGTTGTATTCTTGAACAGTCGCCTTCACTCTGCATAACTCTTTGTGTCATCTGCAAACTTACTAATCAGACCACATATATTTTCATCCAAATCATTTCTATATTATTACAAAGAGCAAAAGTCCCAGCATTTATCCTTGTGGAAAACACTGGTCACAGAACTCCAGTCAGAAAAACACCTGTCCACAACTACCCTGTCTCTCCTATGACCAAACAAATTTTGTATCCAACTTAACAACTCATCCTGGATCCCATATGACCTATCTTCCGGACAAGCCTACCATAAGGGAACTTGGCAAATACTTTAGTAAAGTTCATGTAGACAACATGCACTACCCTACCCTCATTAATCGTCTTCATCACTCCTTCAAACAATTCAACCAAATTTATGAGACAAGACCTCCATTGCACAAAGCCATGCATTCCTAATAAGTCATTATTTTCGAAATGCAAGTACATCCTGTCCAATAATTTCCCTGACACTATAGGCTCACCGGCCTAAAATTTCCTAGATTATCCCTGTTGCCCTTCTTAAACAAAGGAAGATTATTGGCTATTCTCCAGTCTTCTGGTTCTTCACCTGTGATTGAAGAGGATACAGAGATCTGTTAAGGCCGTAGCAATATCCTCCTTTGCCTCCCTCAGTATCCTGGGATAGATCCCATCAGGCTCTGGGAACTTAACTACCTAAAGGAATTTCATGATATCCAACAGCTCCTCTTCATAAATTCCCTCCTCTGTCTTTGAGGGGACCTATCCTTTCCCTAGCTACCCTCTTACTTCTAATATACATACAGAATGCCTTGGAATTCTCCTAGTCTTAACTTGCCAAGGACATTTCATGGCCCCTTTTAGCTCTTCTAATTCCTTGCTTAAGTTCTTACCAGCTTTGTTTGTATTCCTGTTCCTTACTTCCTTTCTTTTTTTGACTAAACTTTCAAAAATATATCATGTCCTCAAGTGTGCCTGAATCTTGCAATCCTTATCCTTCATTCTTACAAGAACATGCTGGTCCTGAACTGGCCTTTAAAAGAATCCTACACATCAGATGTGGATTTACCATCAAACAACTGCTCCCCAATTAAGGTGAGATGAGGGCCTTAGAGGTATTATTGCTGGACTGTTAATCCAGAGACCTGGGTAATGTTCTGGGGACCTGGGTTTCAATCCTACTACGGCCTATGGTGGAATGTTAATTTGAAACAAATCTGGAATTAAGAGTCTGATGATGACCATGAAACCATTTTCAAAATAAACCCATCTGGTTCACTAATGTCCTTTAGGGAAGGAAATCACCATCCTTACCTCATCTGGCCTACATGTGACTCCAGCCTCACAGCAATCTAGTTGAATCTTAACTGCCCTCTGGACAATTAGGGATGGGAAATAAATGCTGGCCTAGCCAGTGTGTCCTCATCCTGTGAATGAATAAAAAAATCTAATTTCTCCAGTTTCTGTGTAATACGTTTTTTGGTTAGCCTTTTCCCAATTGAACACTTTCACCTGAGGATGAATCTTACCTTATCCATGACCATTTTAAAACTTAAGGAATTATGATCACTGTTCCCAAAATGTTCACACTGAAACCTTGACCAACCAACCCATTCTCCAAATTCCCAATTACAAGGGTTAGTGCAGTCCCTTCCCCAGTTGGACTATCTACATTATTTTAAGAAACCCACCTGAATGTAACAAATTCTGTGTCATCCAAGCCACTGGAACTCAGGGGAAGTTAAAATGATCCACTATAACAACCTGTTATTTTTACATCTTTCCATGATCAACCTCCATATCTGGGCCTCCACCTCCCGCTGACTATTGGGAGGCCTATAGTATAACCCCATTATAGTGATTGCTCCTTTCTTATTCCTGAGTTCTACCCACATGTCTCGCTGGATCAACCCTCCAAAATGTTCTGTCTTCGTGCAGTTGTGACAGCCTCCTTAAAAAGTTATGCAACTCCCCAACCCCTTTTACATCACTCTCTACTCACGTTAAACATCTAAACTCTGAAATGTTGAGCTGCCAGTCCTGCCCTTCTTTCAACCAACTTTCTGTAACAGCTACCACATCATAGTTCCACGCTCTAATCTGGGCTCTAAGCTCATCTACTTTACCTGTGATACTCCTTGCATTAATATAATGCAAGATATTCAACACCTCCTCTTTATAAATGCCCTCCTCAGACCGCTAGTCCTCCTGAGATTATGAACCTGACCCTGCCTGTTCTTCTTATTAGAGTTACTTGATGTAACGTCCAACTTCTCAATCACTCCATGTGCTGGCTGACTGCACTGGATCCCCCCAATCCCTGCCACAGTAGTTTAAACCCTCCCAAGTCGCACTACCAAACTTGCTTGCCAGGATATTGGTGTACCTCCAGTTTAGATGTAGTCCATCTTTCTGGTACAGGTTCCTCCCTGGAAGAGATCCCAATGATTCCTTATCTGAAAACCTCCCTCTTACACCAGCTCTTCAGCCATGCATTCAATTGTATTATTTTCCGATTTCTGGCCTCACTAGCACATGGTACAGGGAGTAAGCCTGAATGATAACCCTTGAGGCCCTGCTTTTCAATTCTCTACCTAACTCTCTAAATTCCATTTGCTGGATCTCATCTCTTTCTGCTGTTGGTAACCAATATGACCATGAACTCCATCAGCTCACCCTCCCCTTTCAGAATGTCCTGTGCCCACTCAGAGACATCCTTGACCCTGGCACCAGGGGAGGCAACACACCATCCTGGAGTCTCACTTGTGGCCATAGAAACACTGATCTGTGCCCCTGATTATACAGTTCCCTATCACTACATCATCTAATTGTGGAATGCCTTACAAAAAACCCCAACAAAACAGACTTTCAAACGATTCCACAATACCGTTACTTTTCAGTGAAATCCAGGGAAATTACACTTCGATATCAATTAAGTTTGAGTTTGTTACTGCTTCATTATCTAAGGTGTCATGTGTGGTGCAATCATGAGCGAGCATCCTCACTTCTGATCGCTTGATGGAGGTAAAATCATTGAAGAAGCAGATTAAGATGGTTCAGGCCAGGACACTACTTTGATGAACTCTTGAGTCGTGAACTGGGATGACTGGCTTACAAAACAACAATTAAGCTCCACAATTCCACAGGTTGTAAGGTAAATGAAGTTGCCCTTTTCCATCCAATTAAATACCCAATCTATGTAGAGGTCACAGGGAAACTCAGACTCAAGAAGGCAGGGGAGAAATTTCAATGATACAGTGATGTTATGTGGAGGGGTAGACTGTAGTTATTTATAATTTGTAATGGTTCTAATTAACAAAGTTATGTTAAAAGTTTTCAAGATTTTTTCCCTAATGCTACTTCTAAGATCTTAAATTTAACATGGTCTTGGTACTAATTATGTTACAATTAAATCCCCATTGAAATTACTGTTTCTTACACTAAAAGATGTCTGATAAACACAGGAGATAGTCAATTATTTCTTTTCTTCCATATGTTTTGATTGATAATAAACCAATAATTGTTTTATTTCAGAAATAATTCAGAAATCTAATGAATAGACATGATTTTGTTTAAAATCTGATATAGCAGCTTAAACTAAGCATTCTAGACTAAGAGATTTCTGAGAAACACTGGAGATAGCCAATAATTTATTTTTTCCACCATTTTTTTCACATTAATTCAAATCCCATATTTTATGATAAACTGTATTCCTATTTAGCAATGCAATTTAGACTGTCAATTCACTGCCACATTCTCGTTTTCAGATCATCAGTTCCACCTTCTGGGTGCAATAGGTATTACAATGTTTTAGTTTCCCAGGTACTGAAATATGACGGAATGTCAGCACGTATGAATATATAAAAGAAGTTTGGTGAAATCCTAATCTGTCTATATGACGACATCAAAGTAATTAACATGCAAGATAAAATGCTCAATGCATTAATTTAGTGCAGTGCTATGCCGTTTTTTTCATATAATGTAGGGAAAGCGTGTAGTCATCTTTCCACAAGGTGCAGTTTTCTGCAGTCATGGGTAATAGCAAGTACATTAGTAAAACAGGCTGAGAATGAAAAGTCAGATTCTGATTCCCAGAATTACTTTTTCAGTTTTCCCTTGGAGTTTAAATGACAAGTTCCAACGTTACAATTAAGTGGCGATGACCTTATTTCTCAGCATTTGAAATGCATTATTAGCCAAACCCGCCTTATTTCTGTGCTGTTCCCGATTCTCTCCTCTTTGGCCAAGACTGCCCATTCCCAGTGTGAATTCATTGTGGTCACTTGGAACAGCTGCAGCGTGCTGTTTACCTCTGAGCCTTCACCTAGCTGAGCGTCACCACCATTTCCCTCTGTCTGCTTCATAGACATTATCTCCATCCACCCCTCACCAAACATACACAGCTGATGCATCTACATATGATGCAATTTATGGCTCTAAGCTTGCTTTCTTGGTATCATGCACTTTGCACACTTTTCGAGGTTGCCAGGCTCTCTGCTCTGCAGTGTTATGGCTCCTCAGTCCTACACTGTGCACCAGCCAAACCATATGCATTGAGTTTTAGTGCAGAGGAAGAGGCTTGCAACTTTTCACACTTTGTTGCGCTGAATAGATGAGGGTTAGACATGTTCCTGACCACAGACTACATTGATGTTACACCTGCAGCATGTGCGAGCGGCCTACACAGCAATAACACACCATGTGTTTCAACCAAATGGCCATGTCTTAAAGTCGAAGGAGACCAGTCCTTCATGGACTGAAGAAGGGCTACTATCAGTCTGGGGATACCACTTCACTCAGTCAAGAGGCTAATCCAATTCCAGTCCGGGGGTGGGGGGTTGTCATTGTCAGTCAGCTGCTTGGTCTGACCAGAATCTAGGGATCCTTGTCTTTGTGGTCTGGGAATGGGACCACAGTCAATGCTACAGGTCAACTGCAACCACCTAGGGATTGCAGGTATGTCAGGAGGATAGCTACTGTGGATACATCTGACCACGGGCTGTGTCCTGCTCACTTGGGATGTCCTCACAAGAAAATGTAGGAGTGGCCACTGTCTGTCCTGGGGTAGGATTTTACAGAACAAAGTGGAGAACAGATGTGAGGGTTCTCACAAGTGACAATCACTGTGACCTCAAAGTGAGGAGAGTCAATGGCCAACACGGACATGAAAATTTTCAAAACCATGGACTCTGAATTTAAATTGGCATCAATAATATTTGCATTGATGGGATGAATAGAATTAGGGGAGGCTGAAAAATGAGAGGATGCAAGAATAGAAATTTTTAAAATGGTGTCATCATTCATCTCAGGTGGAGATGTACTCAGAAGGACACAAAGGTGAAAGTTTGCCACATTGCCTGCAAGATCACAAATGCCATAGCATGCAGAACAGTCACAGTTAAGTTAGTGGTTTTCTCTTTGAGAGCAGGGTAATAATTCTTAGAAAGTGAGAGTCTGCCAGCAACTACTGATTCATTAATGCCATTCATTTGAAAGCAAATTGAAATTTATTGCAGGTCAATGGTATAGTAAGAATGAAGATTAAAAATTATAGCCTTAAGAAGGCTATAATCTATCACCATTATGTCATGTCAGATAAACAAATCTGCACAAGGGGAAACTTAAAAATCTCACCTGTGTTTGTATAATGGCATCACTTCTCAGATCTAACACTGGAAGGCAATGTCTCAGAGCTGCCATATCTGCATACCTAACTGTAAGTATGCAAGGACATGGTCTGTAATGTTAAAGTGATCTTTCTTTGGAGAGGATATTATCTTATTGGATCAGTACCTAATGTTCACTCCCCAGACAAGAATTACCACTTTGGTTCTGCAACAGACATCTGAATAAGGTTAAATAGCTCGGAGACCCTAATGGAAGCACGAAATTGGCTTCCTTATGAATATCCACAGCACTGTGTGTCAGGGGCATAACGTGACACTTCATAGTGATTGTCTGAGGGCACGGGAATGGTGTTAATAAGCTTCCAATGCACCAAGGCCCAACTTACCTGTGACTATTGGTGTTAAATTTTGGAGGTACGTACCAAATATCCTGGAAGTTGCATGACATATCATACCAGAGAACTCACAGGTTCTTATCTTCTTCCAAGATCCTCAGACCATACAAGTTCCACAGCTGAAAGAAAGAGTTACCCTTGCATGGCTGGTTACACCCTTACAGAACACTCAGATAGAGGAAGAATGAAGACATAATGCTTTCCATGCTTCTACCACAGACCATAGACCTGAAGATGATTTTTGATCTCTGGACTGCTGAAGTGGTGTAGCTTAGAAAGGGTATTCTGCATAATTTTTCACAACTGAAGGCAAAGGTGACGATGGCCTGGATACAAAAGAAATGGGGGATTGAGGCATAGCCCTTAGAGGAAAAAGATGAGGACAAGGGCATTGACCAGGTGGGACATCTGGGAGACTGTTATGAAGCTATGACTGTGGTGTACGAGAGGCCACTCAGAACTTAACTGAAACCAACTACAAGATAAATGATGTCCAAACATGTGCAAGTTAGGTGATTTGGCCATGCTAAATTGCCCATAGTGGCCAGGGGTGTGCAGGTTAGGTGGGTTAGCCTTGAGACATGCATGATTAAAGGGATAGTGTAGATGGGTGGGTATGTGTGGGAAGCTCTTCGGAGGGTTGATGTGGACTCGATGGACCGAACGGCCTCCCTCCACACTGCAGTGATTCTATGATTCAACAAACGAGCTAGGTGCACTGTTTCACTGTGTACTGTCGGTTACAATGGCAAACAGCCCCTGCTCAGTCCAAAGTATATATGGATCGGGTTATTTCTGTGCTCCTAGATCTTTTATGTTGCTGAATGAATGCGTTCTTATCCATATGTTTGTGTGCATACGTGTTATCTTCAGATGTTAAACATTCAAGTATCTTTATTTTAGAGATGCTCTTGATATTTTGGGGGAAAGGAGCAATTGGTGAGCAAGGACAGTAATTGTGCATGTTGCTGAGGTTAGGTGGCTCTTAATGCTTCATATTGGTACAGATATCCAAGTGTTATGCAGTGAAGCTTCTCATGATAGGTAGTAGCTTGGCAGTGATCCTGGGGCACCACCTTTCCACCAGCCCATCTACCAGCACCGCCATTTGACACTCAGAGGACTGCCAGAGACCAGGCATCTGCTCAGTCCCAGGCAGAAGATGACCCTTGGTCTTGACCATTAATGGCTTTGTCAAAATGCACAGACAGGCACAAGAACAGCACGGACGTCTGTCAGAGGCAGCAAGTAAACACAATCAAAGGATGGAATAGTTCACCAACATTAGCTGTCCCACATGATTTCAGGATTCATTCATCTGGCTATCTCCATGGACAGGTCGGTGACCATCATGGAGACCCAGGTCCAGGACATTTGAGTGTTTGGTGGATACACAGCTGGTCAGATCCTGCAACATTCTAGTTGTAGGTGCTCAGTGTCACTTGCAAAGTGAGAGAGGGATCTTGATTGCATGCCTCTCAAGGAGACAGGGTAGTGCCTGTAAGCACTCAGAGGGAGGACCAGCAACACATAGAGTTCTCAGAAGTTTTCTCCATGGTGATTACAGAGGTGCACAGATCCTCGATGTCCCCTTGCCTGCAATGCCAAAGCTTTCAGAGTTTCCAGCTGTGGAGCTGAAATTGCATGTAAACAGGATCTTGCCATCAGATCTGGACCCTCTAGACTCCAAATGCCTCTGGGGATGAGTACTAAAATCTTCCAGGGCAACAGTGCCATCTCTACCCTAGCTCCCTCTAACCTGGCTGCAGACAGTGTGACTGCACTCAGCATCGTGGGAGGAAAGGGAAGCAGAAAACTTACTGAGGGAACATATGTGACATGGTGACACAACAGTAAAAGACCTTGCATTTTTCTAAATGTCTATGCACTTGCACTCTTCAAATGCCTGGTCTACTGTCTTTATTGCCATTTGGTTGAAGTTGCTCTCATGTGAGAGATGAAAACCCCTTCAAACATCCCAAGGATGAACTAATTGTAATCATGAAGCATTGCTCATGTCTCTTGACAATCAGCTCCTAGACATCAAATAGCCTCAGAGGTCGAGGAGCCTTGAACCATAACATTGATGATTGCAGGTGAGGAACTGCACTTAATGTTGTCCACGTGATATTGGTGCCTTGTCTCTCTGATTTCTGCTTTCCCTTTACACTGAGTAGGACCTGTTAAATATGCAAAGAACTGCCTGAGGAAGTGTTAGACAGAGTGTTAGTCAATTTAAAAGACATTTGGACATATTCATGAATAGGAAATGTTTGCAGGAATATGGGCCAAATGCAGCAAATTGGGACTAATTCAGTTTGGGAAACTTGGTTGGCATGAACAAGTTGGACTGAAAGGTTTGACTGTGCTGTATGGCTCTAGATATTTGAAAGCGGAGTCATCTGAAGATATCAAGTACTCAATAGTGAGATTCTTCAGTCACTGTTTCAAGCTTATGGGGAAAAAAAATCAGCAAACCTTTTCTTGTATTGAGACTGCAACATTTTCACTGATGTATATTCCCAACTTTCTTTCCATTGCCCAGACTGCTCCAGAGAGCAGAAAATTGCATCCAATGACTCCAGTCAAGCAGCTTGTTCTTTACAAATGCAACATGTTTCCCTGCTGAAGTTGCCTTTGTATCGTGGAGTTCTCTTCAAAAATTCCAAAATTACAGATGTATACACAGTCAATGACATCATAAATTAATATTTCAGGTTGCATCTTTATAGAAAGGTACATAGGCAAACATGATTAGTACAAGATTACTGAGTGAAAATCTTGTCCAAATAAATTTGGATAATGTGAAGAAAATGGTGTTATCAGAAGTGATTCAAAATTAGTCGCAGTACATAACACTTTATTGAAGGCTGTTTTTCAAAAAAATAAATCAAACCAATGATCTTGGAGACTAAACGTGTGTTTTATTTTAACTCAAACTCAAATATTTGCTAATAGGGCTTGATATTCTTTAATACCACACCAATGACTTTAAGCAAAGCTCCTGGAAGAAATTTTATAAAAGTTCAGGTGCCTGATTTTTGTTTAACTTCTTCCAACTGATTTGAGTGAGGATCATTTGAACAAATCTATCCACCATGAACTGTAGTTCATGAGAGATTTGATGGTGCTCAGTGTGCATGGCACAATTGTACACTTAATACAAAGCAGCCATAGTAATTCACTGAATTTGACATCCAGCTTGAGCATTATTGGAACACACTTTGCATTGTCTACACAATTATGCATTTAACTTCCACTAAACAAAGAAGTGCTAATTAATGAAAATTAATAAAAATAATTAAATTTATAGTTCAATTCAGAAAAGAAAAAATCTTATTTTGTAATTCACTTTGGAGGTTTGAATGTAACTGATGATTTGAAAACATTATATATAGTTAGATGAAATCTTACAAAAACTTTGCACCAGCTTAGCAAGTTGATCTTTCACCTTTGGCAACTAAAATGTACATTAATAACAATCTCTCTGCTGGTTCTGATATTCAGGTGTGAAATTAATTCATCGATGCTTTTTTACAGGAGGGTGTAAAACAGCCTATAATTTAATGCAAATTGAAGCTTGTCCAACAAGCATAACTGTTGTAGGAAATGGAAATGATCCCAATCATGAGACGAGGCCCTGAATGATTTTTCAGGTGGATGTAAGAGAACTCATGACATTAACTGAAGGAACATAGGGCAGTTACTCCTGGTACTCGACCAAATCAATATTGCTGGAAAAATGGATCATCTGATCAATATCACACTTCTGTTTGTGGGACACTAATGTCACATTGCTCTCTATTATAACAATGATTACACAACCAAAATAATCAATGCATTATCAAGCACCTGCAGATGTCCTGAGGTTGTGAGGTGCACAATACAGATACAAATTTTTGCTTTGCAATGAGCATGATCTTCAATGTGTCTCTCCTTTAGCTCAGTAAGAGGTACAATTGCATTGCCTGCCAAATAAAAGCAGCATGGCCAAATAACCTTGACATTGGTTGTTTCAGAGTGGAGCCAAACCAGAAAGCACACCACGAAATGGATGAGATGGAAGGTGGGCACTCTTGTCTTTATTTGAGTCATTGACTATTGGAAAACAGTATTGTCGTGGCACCAGTAAGCCATGGGGCCGAGTTGTGGGGGGGGGGGGGGGGGCGGGCGGTGGGGTTTGTGGAGCAAAACTCAATTGGAACAGGGATCCTGTGATGTAGGTAACCCCTCTTTTTAATACCCAAGTTTACTTACTGGCTGCCTTTCACATTACCAAACTCTTTCCGCTGGCCAAAATGTTCCGGCCATTCATTGGCCACATAAGAACATCAGTTGGTGGGAGGGTCAGCAGATCACCCAAGACTTCGCCCACTGTTTGATCAATTGTGGGCATGAAAGGGAAAGGCACATGGATGACAGGAAATGCACCCATGGAATTTTCCCAGCTCTCCACCTACAAATCCCTTCCCCTGCAGCAGACAGTAAAACTGTAAAATATTACATTATAATTCTAAGATTTCAGATGACATGGACAAAAACATTCAAAAATGTGCTACAGAAGATGTTACTACATGATTAGCGACTCACAGGATAAAGGGTAATACATTAGTATGCATTGAAGAATGGCTAATTACCAGAAAACAGAGTAGGAATAAACAGGACATATTTAGGTTGACAAACAAGGCACAAACGTTCTTGGGTCTCAGCTAAATTAAATTAACTGGATGAGGAACCTGAGTGTATTGTATTTGGTTAGCTGGGGAAGTAGTCAGTGAGAAGGAAGTAATGAGGTTAAAGAGGGACTTCGACAGCTTGGGTGAGTAAGAACATCGCTGATGTAATACAATGCGTCCAAGTGTGAAGTTATCCATTTCAGTCAAAAAAAACAGAACTTACTTTTGATTGGCATGACAATTATTAATGTATATTGGGAAATATTTGCATTCAGAAGAATTAAAAAGTGCATCTTGTACATGATCAATAAAGTTAATGTACAATACCAGCAAGCAATTAAGAAGGAAAATGTGTGTTAAAATTTAATTGGAGTACAAACATAAAGACATAAACATAATTGGTGCGGTCACATCTGGGAGAAGTGCTTGCAATTTTGCTCTTATTCCTTAAGAAGGAAATACTTTCATGAGGAAAGTTCAATCAAAGGTTTGGAAATCCTTCAAACTTTCTACCCCAAAAAACTGCACAGAGTATATACAACAGGGATGTCGATTTTGTTTTGTACTGAGGGACGTAAGGCATATGGGGATTGTCATAGCCTGAAGGAAAATCACAAAGAAAATGTTATCCTTTTATTTCTGTGTTTAACGTCTGTTTCTTTTGTTTTAAAAGAAATAACAACCTTGCTGGACTCATGCACGTCAAGAAGTGACATTACTTTATTCATGCGTTTGTGATACATGATTAACACCATATTAAAAAGAGAAACAGGAAACAATTGATATTGTACATCTCGTAACCCTACCAGGAGTGTCACAATCTATTTGAGAAATGGTCAGATGCTCGAGCTCCACTCCTCCAGGCATCATCACAAGAGGTAAAAATTTAATCAAATTACTCAAAATTTCTCAATGTATCTGATGAACTCAAGTTAACAGAAAACACTGACCTGGTTTCTTTAATTAACAAGAAAGTTCTATTTATTCCGAAAAAATCAATTCTAACCAGAGGAAAGTAAAATGAGTTACCTATTTATAATTCTGCCAGCTTAAGATGTATCTCCTTTTCTAACTCAAGTGCATACGCACTGACAAGTGTCACAAAAAAGCATGGAGAGTTTGGATGGAGAAAAAAATATTGGTGCAAGACAGTTCAACAACATTAGTCCATGCGATTGGATGGGGTGTCCCTTTTGCATCGTTCAAGTCCCTGTGTGAGAGGCAGCAAGAGAGCTAGAGCAAGAGAGAAGATGCACACAGCCTTGTCTTTTTGCAGTCTGGAGGCTTCAGTCTTTCCATTGTTCAGACAAAAGCTATGCACCTGCACAAATTAATCAACAATCTGTCACTGGGTAAAGCATGCTCTGACACTATGGATGTATCACAGACATGTATCCCCCTTCTTGAACAATGTAAATACGACTCACAATGAGTTTTAGTAACTTGCTTTTATAAAAAAAAAGTACAGCCATTCCTCCATGGTATTGTGTTTAAAACAGTCCAAAAGAAGAATACGATATAGTAGGAAGTCATATAGAGTGTATTGTGCTCAAGCAGAATCTAAAATTTTATATATACAGTTCCATTAACATAATACAAATATTAAATAAAAGTGTCTTGAGAAAGTAAAGATAGGAGTTCAGGGAGAAATTCTAGTGCATAGGACAAAGGAAGCTGGGACATGACCACCAATGATGAAGTGATTAAACTTAGCAAGCCCAACATGCTGCAATTGGAGAACTGTAGATATTTCATATTGTAGGGGTACAGGAATGGACCATGAGGTATAGGAGCATGATTTGACCATTTAGCCCATCTAGTCTGCTCTTCTATTCAATCCTGGCTGATATGTTTTAAACTGCATCCTCCTGCCTTCTCCCTGTAAATTATGATCCCCGTTGTAATCAAGAAATTACCCATCTCTGTCTTAAATACACTTGGCCTTCAAAGCCTTCTGCGGCAATGGTTTCCACAGATTCACCACCCTCTGACTGAAGAAATTCCTGATTTCAGTTCTAAGGGGTCATTCCTTCACTTTGAGGCTGTGCCCCTGGGTCCTAAGCTGTCTTTCTCGTGGAAACATCTTCTCCACATCCTTGCAATCCGGGCATTTCAGTATTCTGTAGGTTTCAATGAGATTCCCTCTCATTCTTCTAAACTGCATGGAGTACAGATGAAGAGACTTCAACCACTCTTCAAGTGACAATCCCTTCATCCACAGAGTCAATCTTGTAAAACACCTGTGGACCTGCTCCGATGCCAGCAACAACCGAGATGCAAGGCTCAAAATTGCACACAATGGTCCAAATGCTGTCTGATCATAGCACTGTACAGCTGAAGCAGTACATCACTGCTGTTGTATTCCAGCCCTCACAAAATGAATGATAGCATTGCATTTGCCTTCCTAACTGCCAACTGAACCTGCATGTTAACTTTAAGAGAATCCTGAACTCGGACTCGACTCCCTTTCTGCTTCAAATTTGCAAAACTTTGCCCTGTTTAGGAAATAGTCTACACTTCTGTTTTTCCTACCAAAGTGCAGACCGTCACATTTTCTTACACAGTATTCCATACCTTTTTTGCCCACTCTCACAGCCTGTCCAAATCCTTCTGCAGCCTCCCTACTTCAACATTACCACCCCCCAACATTCTTTGTGTCATCTGTAAACTTTGCAACAAAATCCTCAGTTCCTTCATCCAGATCATTAATATACAATGATAATAATTGTGGTCCCAATACTGACCCATGCAGAACTCCGGTAGTCATTGGCTGCCATCATGAAAAAGACCCCTTTATCCCACTCAGTGCCTTCTGCCAGTTAGCCAATCCTCTACCCATGCCAGCACCTTGTCCCTAACACTGTGGCTCTTATTTAGCAACTTCGTGTGTGTCACCTTGCTAAAGGCCTTCTGGAAATCCAAAAATATCATATCCACTGGTTCTCCTTTGTTGAACTTGATTGTTACATCCTCAAAGAATTCTAACAGATTTATCAGGCATGACCTCCCCTTGATGAAGCTGTGCTGACTCAGCCCTGTTTTACCATGCACTTCCAAGTACTCCGCAATCTCATCTTTAATAATGGATTCTAAAATCTTTCCAATGTTCAAAGTCATGCTAAGTGACCTATAGCTTCTTACCTTCTGCTTCCGTTCCTTCGTAAGCAGAAATATTACACTAGCCTTTTTTGCAAATCTGTGGACCCTCCCAGACTCCAGTGGCTCTTGAAGATCACTAACAATGCCTCCACAATTTCCTCAGCTATCTCCTTCAGTTTCTTGAGGTGTATTTGATCTGGTCCTGGTTACTTATCCACCTTCATACTTTTCAGCTTCCCAGAACCTTCTCCTTAGTGATAGCTACTACACTCATCTCTACCCCAGCCTCTCTTGAAGTTCTGGTGTGTTACTGGTATCTTCCATGAGGACTGACATAAAGTAACAATTCAATTCCTCAGCCATTTCTTTGTTCCCCATTACTACTTCGCCAGCCTCATTTTTCAATGTTTACTCTTGCTTCTCTCTTATCTTTTATGAACCTAAGCAAAACTCATACAACCTTCTTTTATATTACGAGCTACTCTCATGTTTCACCTTCTCCCTCCTTAATGCTTTTATATGTGTCCTTTGTTGGTTTTAAAAGACTTCCTAATCTTCTGGTTTCTCACCATTCTTCACTAGAATGCATGCTTTTCCTCTTATGCTGTCCTTAACTTCCCTTGTCAGCCATGGTTGCCTCACCCTTCCTTTGACCATAAATTTCTTCTTCCTTGGGATGAATTTTTGCTGTGCCTTCTGAATTACTCCCGTAATCCCTGCCATTACTATTCAACTGTCTTACCTACCAGGCACCCTTTCCCATCAACTCTGGCCAGCTCTTCCCTCATGTTTTTATAGTTACCTTTACTCAATTATAATACCAACTCATCTGATTCCAGCTCAAACTGCAGGGTGGATTCTATCATATTATGGTCATTGTCCCGTAGGGTTCCTTACCTAAGCTCCCTAATCAAGTCTGCCTCATTACACATCAACAATCCAGAATTTCTCTAATGGGCTCTGTCACAAACTGCTCCAAGAAAAAAATCTCATAGACATTCTGCAAATTCCTGATTTATTGTCTGTCCACATCCTAAATACTATAAGGAGGCCTGTACTTAACTCCCATCAGAGTCTTTATTCCTTTGCCGTCCTTCAACTCTACAACACAGATTCTACGGCTTCTGACTCTGTATCATTTAGAGTCATAGAGATGTACAGTATAGAAACAGACCCTTCAGTCCAATGCGTCCATGACAGGTATCCTAATGTAGTCCCATTTGTCAGCACTTGGCCCATATCCTCCTAAACCCTTCCTATTTACATTCCCATTCAGATGCCTTTTAAATGTTATAATTCTACCAACCTCCACCACTTCCTCTGGCAGCTCATTCCATACACATATTATCGTCTGCATAAAGAAGTTGCCCCTTAGGTCCCTTTTAAATTTTTCTCTTCTCACCCTAAACCTATGTACTTTTCTTTCTTACTAACAAGGCAAACCCTCCTCCTCCATCCATTTGTTTCCACAAATAGAGATATTTCAAACAAAAGCAGGGTTGTTGTGCAGAACCTTAATAAAGGTCGAAGTGGATTACAAACAGAGGACTACATTCAGTTCTACTTACCTTCTTTAGGAAAGATGCGAGGCTCTTAGAGAGTACCAGAGGAGATTTACAAGAGTGGTTCCTGGGGTAAGGAATTTTAGCTTTAAAGTTAGACTGGATTGGCCTCCTTGGAGTAAATGAGGTCATGGGTAGATTTTATAAGAGGTGTACACAAATATGAAGGTAGGAAAAGTAATTTTTTTTAAAAAACTCACCTGTGAGACCCAGGCATTGCTGGCTGGGCCAGCATTAATTGGCCATTCCTAGGTGCCCTTGAGAATATGGTAGTGAGTTGCCTTCTTGAACTATCGCAGTCTCTTTGTTGTAGGTAGACCCACAATGCCAACAACTGAAGAAATATGGATAATTAGTTTGAAGGTGAACTGCAGCTGGTGGTTTCCACATTTCTGCTGCTCTTGTCTTTCTAGATGGAAGTGGCATTGGTTAGGAAGGCGCTGTCTAAGGAGCCGTGTAAATTTCAATAGTGTACCTTTTAGATGGTACACACTACTGTTATTAAGCATTGGAGAAGGGTGAGAACGGAGTGCCAATAAAGCGCACTACTTTGTCCTGGATGGTGTCCAGTGTTGTTACAGCCTACTCATCCAGTATTCCATCACATGCCTGACTTGTGCCTTGTAGATGTTAGCTATGCTGTGGGAGTTATATGAGCTGCTCTTGTAGCCACTGTAGTTATTTGGCTAGTCCAGTTCAGCTTCGGATGAATGGTAACCCCCAGAATGCAGGTGGACTGGGTGGATAATGTTGCCGGTGGATCCAAAGGGAATTCAAGGAATGCTTACAGGATACTTTTTGGAACAGCTTGTGATGGAGCCCACAAGGGAACAGGCTACTTTGGACTTAGTTCTATTCAGTGAGCCAGACTTTATAAAAGATCTTGAAGTAAGGGAACACTTAGGAGACAGCAATCATAATATGGTGGAGTTCAGTCTGCAGTTTGAAAGAAAGAAGGCAAAATCGGATGTAATAGTGTTACAGTTAAATAAAGGTAATTACAGGGACATGAGAGAGGAACTGATAAAAATTGACTGGAAGCAGAACCTAGTGGGGAAGACAGTAGAGCAACAATGGAAGGAGTTTCTGGGTGTAATTGAGGACACAGTACAGAGGTTCATCCCAAAGAAAAGAAACATTATCCAGGGAGGGGTTGGACAGCCATGGCTGACAAAGGAAGTCAGGAAATGTATCAAAGAGAAAGATAGAGCTTATAAAGTTGCCAAGAGCACTGGGAAATCAGAAGATTGGGAAGACTACAAAAACAAACAGAGGATAACAAAGAAAGAAATAAGGAAGGAGAGGATCAAATATGAAGGTAAGCTAGCAAGTAATATTAGAAATGATAGTAAATGTATCTTTCAATATATAAGAAACAAACAAGAAGCAAAAATAGAAATTGTGCCGCTCCAAACTGATGCTGGAAGACTAGTGCTGGGAGGTAAGGAAATAACTGAAGAACTTAATAAGTACTTTGTGTCAGTCTTCACAGTAGAAGACAGAATATCCCAACAATTAAAGAGAGTCAGAGGGCAGTGTTGAGTATGGTAGCCATTACAAAAGAGAAAGTGCTATTTAGGTCTAAAAATCGATAAATCTCCTGTTCTGAGACAGGTGGCTGAGGAAATAGCGGGGGATCACTGTAATCTTTCAAAAATCACAGGAGTCAGGGAAAGCCCCAGACGATTGGAAAATCGCGGCTGTAACCCCCTTATTCAAGAAAGGATCAAGACAAAAGGTGGAAGATTATAGGCCAATTAGCCTAACCTTGGTTGTAGATAAAATTTTAGAATCCATCGTTAAGGATGAGATTTCTAAATTCTTGAAAGTGCAGGGTTGGATTAGAATAAATCAGCATGAATTTAATAAGGGGAGGTCATGCCTGATAAACCTGTTAGAATTCTTTTAAGAGGTAACAAGTAGGTTAGACGAGGGAAACCCAGTGGATGTGGTCTATCTAGACTTCCAAAAGGCCTCTGATAAGGTGCCTCATGGGAGGCTGCTGAGTAAGGTGAGGGCCCATGGTGTATGAGGTGAGCTACTGGCGTGGATTGAGGATTGGCTGTCTGACAGAAGGAAGAGAGCTGGGATAAAAGGTTCTTTTACGGAATGGTAGCTGGTGACGAGTGGTGACCCGCAGGGTTCAGAATTGGAGCCACAGCTGTTCACTTTATATATTAATGACCTAGATGAAGGGACGGGGCAATTTGGTGAAGTTTGCCGATGATACGAAGTTAGGCGGACAGGCAGGTAGTACTGAGGAGGTGGAGTGGCTGCAGAAAATTTAGACAGTTTAGGAGAGTGGTCCAGGAAATGGCTAATGAAATTCAACGTGAGCAAGTGTGAGGTCTTGCACTTTGAAAAAAAGAATACAGGCAGACTATTTTCTAAACTCTGAGAAAATTCACAAAACCAAAGTACAAAGGGATCTGGGAGTGCTGGTCCAGGTTTCACTAAAGGTTGATTTGCAGGTCGAGTCCGTGATTAAGAAAGCAAATGTAATGTCATTTATCTCAAGAGGATTGGAATATAAAAGGAGCTATGTGCTACTGAGATTTTATAAAGCTCTGGTTAGGCCCCATTTAGAATACTGTGTCCAAGTTTGGGCCCCACACCTCAGAAAGGACATACTGGCACTGGACTGTGTCCAGCGGGGATTCACATGGATGATCCCAGAATGGTAGGCCTAAAATATGATGATTGGCTGAGGATCCTGGGATTGTATTCATTACAGTTTAGAAGGTTGAGGGGAGATCTAGTAGAAACTTAGAAGATAACGCATGGCTAAGAAACGGTAGACGCAAGGAAGTTGTTTCTGTTAGGTGGGGAGACTAGGACCTGTGGGCACAGCCTTAAAATTAGAGGCACTCAATTTAGAACGGAAATGAGGAGACATTCCTTCAGTAAGAGACTGGTGGGCCTGTGGAATTCATTGCCATGGAGTGTAGTGGAGGCCGGGATGTTGGGTGTCTTCAAGGCAGAGATTGATAAATTCTTGATCTCGCGGGGAATTAAGGGCTACAGGTAGAGTGTGGGTAAATGGAATTCAAACGCCCATAAATCATGATTAAATGGCGGAGTGGACTCGATAGGCCGAATGGCCTTGCTTCCACTCCTATGTCTTATGGTCTTATAGAATGCTGATAGTGGAGGATTCAGTGATGGTAATTGGCAGTGATTAGATTGTCTCTTATTTTAAAGGCCATTATCTTGAATTTGTGTGATGCAAATGTTACGTACCATTTTTTTAGCCCAAGGCTGGATGTTGTTCAAGTCTTGCTATATTGGACATGCACTACTTCAGTCTCTGATGATTGTAAGTTGTGCTGAACATTGTGCAATAAATCAATGGTGAACATCTCTACTTCTGACTTTTGTTATGGACCAGGCCAGACCCCCTCAAAACCTTTCAGGAAAGTAGGCCAAACCCTAATTTTGCTAGTTGTTTTAAGCAGGTATATAGTGGATATTCCAGGAGGGGTGCAGCTGGTCAAACCACTTAGTTTTAAACAAAACAGAATTGAATACCAATTAACTTAACCTATCCGAAAACCCAACAGATTATCCCAACTTAATGATGCTGTATTAACTACTTGCCACAATCCCCCTAAACACCCCTTGGCACAAGAAGCAAAATCAAATGCAGGGGAGAAGTCAGAGAGAGAGAGTACCAGTCGAGACCTGCTCCTTTGGTTACAGCAGCTTTTTTAACTCTACAGTGCTAAAACCAAAGCAGAAAAAAAGGCTGAGCTGAGAGAATTGGTCACTCCCCTTTCATTGTACAAATGTTTTTAAAAAAACTTAAAACCCTTTTTCTGAGGCAGTATCTGTTAGCTATAACCAAATTGGCCCTAAAACTCTTCAACTCATTTCGAAGTCTGTCTTTTACAATCTCTCTGAAAAATAACCAGGGCAAACATAACTTTGTTAAAGCAGCAGCATTGTCACACCTTGCAACAGAGGAGTCATTAATGAAGCAGCGGAAGATGGTTGGGCCTAGGACACCAGCGGAAGAACACTTGCAGAAATGTCCTTGAGCAGAGATGACTGACCTTCACCAAACCACCTTCCTATATGCCAAGTATGACTCTAACTAACTGAGACCCCTTTCCAATTCCCACTGAATCCAATTTTACTGGGGCTCTTTAATGCTAGACTTGACTAAATGTAGGCTTGATGTCAAGTGCAGTCACTGTCACCTTATCTCTAGTAGTCAGCTTTTTTGTTCAAGTTTGAACTTGCTCCCATTGGCTGATGGCTCAAAGAATTAGGAACACAGTTATAAGGTTTTGATTTAGAGAAGCAGGGAAAATGTGAAAAAAAAATGTAGTGATGAATGGTAATGAATGCTGACAGAGGTGGAGAGGATGAATGATTTTAAAAGGAAATGGAATTGACACTCGAGGCAAACAAATTTGCAGACCTATAAAGATTGGGTGTTGGAATGGGACTGATTTGTTTGCTCCACAGAGATGTCAAGGACTGGACGGGCTAAATGACTTTTATCTGTTGTTTTGACTCAGTGAAAGAGACCCCACCTCCATCCATCCAATCCAAACTCCTTTCACACCTTCCCAAAGTTTTTCTTCCCGCCGACATTCCTACAGACTCCTCCCACACCTAGTCTCCAGCCTGCTTCCTAAACCTTCACTCCCTACTGATCTCTCACCCACATGTGCAATCCCTCAAGACCTTCCTCTCCCATCTGATCCCAGCAGTACTCCCTCCATACCAAACAAGTCTACACATGACCCACCTTGGTATAAATTCCTTTTCCATGCCTCCTCGTTGTCGAACAAAAAGACAGAAGTTACTGGGATATGAATGGCCAAAGGAAACACTACTTTCCTACAACTTGAGCAAGAATACACATACAGCAAATAGTGAGGAAGGAAAGTGTTTTTTTTGTTTTTCATGGCATGAGGGTTTGAATAGAGGAGCAAGGTTGTCTTAAGCAGGTGGCCAGAGCCTTGGTGAGACCACACCTAGAGTACAGTGTGTAGTTTTGATTATCTTACTCAAGAAACTATATACTTTCCATAGAGATATCACGGTGAATGTCCACCAGATTGATTTCTGGGATGATCAGTTTGTTGTATGAGGACAGATTGGCTCAACTGTGTCTGTACCCACAGAAGCTTAGATGAATGACAGGGGATCTAATTGAAATGTGTAAGATCTTTGATCAGGTTTAATAGACGTGGGGATATTCTCCTTGGCATGAGGTGAGGAGTGGGAGCAAGTGGATGTAATGGTCCAGAATTGTCTCAGGACACAGGATAGGCCATTTTGAACTGAGATGAGGGGCATATTTTTCCACTCTAAGGCTGGTGAATTTGTGGAATTTTCTACCACAGGTGCCTGTGTAATTGGATATATTTTTTAAAAAGAGATTATTGGAGACTAAAGATGTCAAGAGGCATAGGGAGATAGTGGAGTATGGCATTGTGATAGAGAATCAACCATTATCACATTGAATGATAACATGGGCTTGATGAGTTAAATGATATCCTTGTGCTCCTAAATGCCTTACTTACTATGTATTGAGCTGTGTTGATGGATAGAGATGGATGCCAGTTCAACCGATTCAAGGATGCCAATCACAGATTCTTTTCCAATTCATACCCTGAAATTTTGGATATCAAGGTCAGAAGTGCAGGACCTGGTACAGGGCTGGAACTTTGAATACGAAAGCCCATTTTCTGGTACATATGAATGGCTGGTTCTTGGACACTAGTAGTCTTCAAGAGGCAGACTCTGTAACCATAGACCTTAGCAAAATCCAGGACCTTTTGGGTCAGCCTCCTGCCTAGTCCGTGCCGACGGAAACGCTGATCTACAAAAAGTCGGAACAGCTGGCAAGAGTATGGGTGCCCAGGCTCCATCTTAACTCCCACTGTACCCACCACCCTGTTGCCCTCTTCCTCCACTGCTACCCAGAAGCCAGCTCCAGGTGGTTTCAGGTAATGTCCCTCTATATCTGCCATATCTGTTTCCATCCTCTCCCTAAGGTAGCTGGCATAGACCTGTCTGCATGCCAGGTACATGAAAGTCAGGAGTACAAAGCACATCAAACTAGTGCATGTCAGTGAGCCAGTGATGACATAAACCAGCTGACCACTGGCAAAAAGCAGGAAGACATTAGACTGTGAGCGAATGGCCTGTTTGAATGCCACCATCACCAACTCCATTGTCCCATTGGCAACAATTCTTCTGACATTTTGGTAATCGCCTGCTTGGTATAAACGTACGGTGAAAGAAGGTCCACAATCAACCATTCTTGTTCACTTTGCACCAAATGTCCTATGCTCAGCCATTTCAACTGTAAATGGGATCTTGAAATCACAAGTCTGAAAAAGGAAACACAGCAGAGGTGGTCACAGATTGTTCCTTGATTTACTACCTATCTCCAATGTCACAAGCTAACACAAGACAGTCTAAATTATCAACTGGAAATGAATGAAAACATTCACTGTGGGCAGGACAGTGGTTCACACTGCTGCCTCACAGCACCAGGGACCTGGGTTCAATTCCAGCCTTGGGTGACTGTCTGTGTGGAGTTTGCTCATTCTCCCTTTGCCTGCGTGGGTTTCCTCCGGGTGCTCCGGTTTCCTCCCACAGTCCAAAGATGTGCAGGTTAGATGAACTAGCCATATTAAATTGCCCATAATGTTCAAGGACTTGTACAATAAGTGCATTAGTAAGGGGTAAATGTGGAGTAGTAGGGTAGGGAAATGGGTCTGGATGGGTTACTCTTTAGAGGGTCAGTGTGGACTTGTTGGGCCTGTTTCCACACTCGGGATTCTATATACATTCTACCCAGCAGGTTTTTGCCAGTGCATCACAAGGTAGAGTTGTATTCACTGGTTAGATTAAAAAGGCTGAATGCTCATTACAAAATGCAACTGGATGAGTTGATTGAATAATAATTTTGAATTTTGCAGTATATGTTCCCATTACATTTTCCATTTTGTACAAATGTGTGGTATTTTTCTCCTGTGGATTGGTTCTATTGATTTACCATTCCTATTTTCATTCCCTCCATCCATGAAACCAATGTTTTCTTGGTTGTCTCTGTCTAGCTGTATGTGTATATAGGCATTTTAAAAGGAGCTTCAAGTTTTAACTAGTAGAATCACAAGTTAGTAGCTCACAGCTATTTAACTGTGATCAGAATGAACTTATTGTAACAAACAGTAGTTCTTGTTACATACTGGAACCTGGTTTGTTTTTTTCTTTCTTTTAGAATGTTTGAATATAGTCTTTCTGATAAATTAAGGGCTGACATTTTCGGAAATAGTGAGTTTGGAGAAGATGTATAGCTCAGGTTGAGGTTCTGGATGTAAGTTTGCTCGCTGAGTTGGAAGGTTTGTTTTCAGACGTTTCATCACTATATTAAGTAACATCATCAGTGAGCCTCCAGTGAAGCACTGGTGTTACAGCCCGCTTTCTATTTATGTGTTTAGATTTTCTTGGGTTGGTGATGTCATTTCCTGTTCTTTTTCTCAGGGGGCGATAGATGGGATCCAAATCGATGTGTTTGTTGAAGAAGTTCTGGTTAGAATTCCATTAGCATATTGAGCCCCTAGATATTAGTGAGTTTTGAGAAGACTTATAGCTCAGGTTGACATTCTGGATGTAAGTTTGCTCACTGACCTGGAAGGTTCGTTTTCAGACATTTCGTCACCATACTAGGTAAAGAATTCCATTAGCATATTGCACCGCTAGATGTTAGCGAGTTTTGAGAAGACTTATAGCTCAGGTTGAGGCTCTGGATGTAAGTTTGCTCAGTGAGTTGGAAGGTGCATTTTCAGATTTTCCATCACCATACTAGGTAACATCATCAGTGACTGCAGATGCTCACTGCCTTTATTCCTGATGCAGGGCTTTTTGCCCGAAACGTCGATTTCAAAGCTACTTGGATGCTGCCTGAACTGCTGTGCTCTTCCAGCACCATTAATCCAGAACATCATCAGTGAGCCTCCAGTGAAGCACTGGTGTTACAGCCTGCTTTCTATTTATGTGTTTAAGTTTTCTTGGGTTGGTGATGTCATTTCCTGTTCTTTTTCTCAGAAAGTGATAGATGGGATCCAAATGAATGTGTTTGTTGATAAAGATCTGGTTGTAATGTCACGCTTCTAGGAATTCTTGTGTGTGTCTCTGCTTTGCTTGTCCTAGTCAAAGTGGTATCCTTCCTCATCTTTATGTAAAAATACCAGTGATAGTGGGTCATGTCTTTTTGTGGTTAGTTATGTTCATGTATCCTGGTGGATAGTTTTCTGTCTGTTTGTCCAATGTTCTTGCAAGGCATTTTGTAAATGACGTTTGTTTTGCATATTGCCTTTATATGGTCACAGAGATGTACATCATGAAAACAGATCCTTCGGTCCAACCCATCCCTGCCGACTAGATATCCCAACCCAGTCTAGTCCCACCGGGCAGCACCTGGCCCATATCCCTCCAAACCCTTCCTATTCATATACCCATCCAAATGCCTCTTCAATGTTGCAATTGTACCAGCCTCCACCACTTCCTCAGCCAGCTCATTCCATACATGTACCACCCTCTGTGTGAAAAATTTGCCCTTTAGGTCTCTTTTATATCTTTCCCTCTCACACTAAACCTATGCCCTCTAGTTCAGGACTCCCCAGGGAAAAGACTTTGCCTATTTACCCTATCCATGCCCCTCATAATTTTGTAAACCTCTATAAGGTCACCCCTCAGCCTCCGACGCTCCAGGAAAAACAGCCCCATCCTGTTCAGCCTCTCCCTTTAGCTCAAATCCTCCAACCCTGGCAACATCCTTGTAAATCTTTTGTGATCCCTTTCAAGTTTCACAACATCTTTCCGAGAGGAAGGAGACCAGAATTGCATGCAATATTCCAACAATGGCCTAACCAATGTCCTGTACAGCCGCAACATGACCTCCTAACTCCTGTACTCAATGCTCTGACCAATAAAGGAAAGCATACCAAACGCCTTCTTCACTATCCTACCTACCTTCGACTCCACTTTCAAGGAGCTATGAACCTGCACTCCAAGGTCTCTTTGTTCAGCAACACTCCCTAGGACCTTACCATTAAGGTGTATAAGTCCTCAAAGTCTGTGAGGTGTATAAGTACTGCTAAGATTTGCTTTCCCAAATGCAGCACCAGTTCTGTATCCAAATGGCTAGTCCTCCCTGTATTCTGTGAGATCTAACCTTGCTAATCAGTCTTCCATGGGGAACCTTGTCGAACGCCTTACTGAAGTCCATATAGATCACAACGACTGCTCTGCCCTCATCAATCCTTTGTTACTTCCTCAAAATCCTCAATCAAGTTTGTGAAACATCATTTCCCACACACAAAGCCATGCAGACTATCCCTAATCAGTCCTTGCCTTTCCAAATATATGTACATCCTGTCTCTCAGGATATTCTCCAACATCTTGACCACCACCAATGTCAGGCTCACCGGTCTATAGTTCCCTGGCTTGTCCTTACCACCCTTCCTAAGCAGTGGCACCACATTAGCCAACCTCCAGTCTTCTGGCACCTCACCTGTGACTATCGATGGTACAAATATCTCAGCAAGAGGCTCAGCAATCACTTCTCTAGTTTCCCACAGAGTTCTCGGGTACATCTGATCAGGTCCTGGGGATTTATCCACCTTTACCCGTTTCAGGACATCCAGCACTTCCTCCTTTGTAATATGGACATTTTGCAAGATATCATCATCTATTTCCCCACAGTCTATAGCTTCCGTATCCTTTCCACAGTCTTGCCCTCATCACGGAAGTTGTAATTTAAGCCTCTTTTCAAATGTCTGTTAAGAGTCAGTCAGGTAATTTTTTTTATCCATGCTTCTGTGTTGTTACTTTGTGAGTTTGTCTACTTGTTCCTGCAGGGCTAGTTTTTTTTTGTTTTCTGTGTTTGCCACTGTCTAATGCCTATGGCTCATTGTGAATGGGCAAGCACGGTACAGTCTGTCACGTTAGTTAGTAAAGTACTTTTGTCACAAAATTTCCCGGATATATTTACGGAGTCTGCTGTGGGCATTGTTAGTCATTTGGCTAAGCATTCTGCAGCCGATTTTCTCTGCTATTCTTTTGGCTGGTGGGATTTTAAGGGAAGGTTTGTATTTAAGACATTTAGGTATTTGAAGACATTTAGGCCACAAATCAGTGCTTCATCGGAGGCTCACTGATGATGTTACCTACTATGGTGATGAAATGACTGAAAACAAACCTTCCAGTTCAGTGAGCAAACTTACATCCAGAACCTCAACCTGAGCTGTAAGTCTTCTCAAAACTTGCTAACACTTAAGGGCTCAATATGCTAATGGCATTCCAACCGGAACTCTTCCAACAAACACACTGATTTGGATCCCATCTATCACCCCCTGAGAAAAAGAAAATTAAATGACATCACCAACCCAAGAAAACCTAAACATATAAATAGAAAGTCAGCTGTAACACCAGTGCTTCACTGGAGATTCACGATGATGTTACCTAATATAGTGACAAAACATCTAAAAACAAACCTTCCAACTCAGCAAGCAAACTTACATCCATTTTCTGAAATGCTTGTTGCGAAAACTGACAGCTGAAATTTTGGGGCCATGAGTTCCGACACCTGATACCTTTCTCCTGCTCTCATAAGTCTTCTCTTTCCAACCCAACTACTCAACAAGGTGTTGTGAAAACATTTAAGTCTTAAAATGGGCATCATAGTGGGAAAGAAAGTTTGAGAAGCACTGTGCTATGCTAGAAAAAATGGAATGTAAAAGCATGTTTGTATGTCAGTAGGTTTTGCTGTCAGAATTAAAATGACTACTTTATGCATGCTGAACAAATTGTTGACATGGCTGCTCGTGTTAAACTGAATAACTATAGCTGATTTGTTTATTTAACCTATTTTTCTAATCAAACTGTTCAGAAGTGTTATTACATAACTCTGAAATAGGTGGGACTTGAAACTGAGCTTCTTGATACTTAAACACAAATAACTTTTCCAACTGTTGAATTACATTTGTAGTTTGTTCAAGTGTTTGCACAAGAACACAATGTGTCTTCATGTAATAACTTGACATTTTTTGCTTTTCACAAAGGTCAACAGGGTTCAAGGCTCAATTAATTTCCAACAAATTACAGTACTCAAACATAAATGCAGACATAGGTTTTCTACCCTCTTTTAAAAAGACTGCAGATTCTGGACTCTTTTATGAAACTAGTCTGCCTAGCACTAACAACCAGCAAGGGTTTTACAGGAATGCTATTTAAAGGACTCACCTGTTCCTCAATCTGAGAATGAGATTGCGAACTTCTATGAAAATTTGGCATCAAAAACCAGCTCTGTAGCCAACTGAACTAACTTGTTCAATTTCAGACTGGCCAAAGGATTCAATTCCCATAATGACCTCCTTAATGATGCCCCTTACCTGAAATGAGAGACCCTCTGTTTTAACCTACCACCAGTCACCTCTCTCTAATGAGAGGTCCTCGGAAATGATTTCAACTTTCACTTTTGTCTTTGGGCAATTTTCTATTTCAGGTATGTTTTGGCATCTGGAAACAACTTTGTGCTGGTTAGGAATTACTCAAGTTCATTTCATTCAGGGGTGACCTTGCAGGCAGACATTGGTTTTGAAGGTAAAATAACCTGAGTATTTTGCATTTGATACTGGAGCCACAGAGCTGAGTGAAGAGGAATGTAAAGCAGCACTTGATCGTGGAGTAAAAGGAGCCAAGCACTGTCCTTTCCTTCGAGGTTGAGGGAAGTGAAGTGAAGTGTGCTTGCATGGCCAAGACAAATTTGACAGTTGATTACTCTGCCAGCTGTGAACCAGGTACACCTGCATACCATTGCTCAGACCACTGAGTATGACTTGAGATGTCATGTTGACGCTTTACAAGACATTGTTGAGTTATTTTCTGGTTGCCCTGATATGGGAAGGATATTATTAAATTGGAGAGGGTTCAGAAAATGTATAACAGGATGTTGCTGGAAATGGTTAGTGAGTTATAAAAATAAGCTAGATAGACTGTGGACATTTTTTACTGGAGCATAGGAAGTTGCGGGGTTACCTTACAGACACTTATAGAATTATGAGGGACATATTTTTAAGGAGAGAGGAAGAAGTTTTAGAAAGGGCATGAGGAGCAACTTTTTTTAAAAAAACTGTACAGTTCACGTGTGTATTGAATTGCCAGAGGAAGTGGTGGATGTAGGTACAGTTACAACATTTAAAAAACATTTGGATAAGTACTTGAAGAGGAAAGATGTGGAGGTGCCAGTATTGGACTGGGTGGACAAAATCAGAAGTCACACGACACCAGGCTATAGTCCAACAGGTTTATTTGAAATCACAAGCTTCTGGAGCACTGCTCCTTTGTCAGGTGAAGACTATGACTTCTAAGTTAGATAGGGCAATGAGGGCAAGTGAGACTAGCTTAGTTTTGGAGATTGGTCCAACTAATCCATGCTGACCAAAGGGTCTGTTTCCATACTGTATGACTTTATGACCTAATTCACTGATTTGAATGTGCAAAAATGGGAGATTAAACCAGAAGAGTGATTATTGTAAAAGGCAGTGATTATTTTGCTAGGAACACAGGCTTATGCTATGATGCAAGATGTTTTGAACAAGCTACAATGAGCAATGCAAAGTTCACCATGATTACTTCCTGGAGAATATTGAAGAGTGTTAAATCTGGCAGTGATGGACCTCCTTGAGACACATCTCTCCACAAGTCCTATTTTTAATTTAAATGCACTTTTGAAGTAGCCTCTTCAATCGTATTTTATGTTTATAGGCTCCTGGAAAGGGATTGAGAAGTCTTATTGCTCATTAATTGAATTCCCACATGTTGTGCAAATTTAAGCATGAAGGACTGGGCAGTCGTTTCCTGTTCCCCCTCATGTGTGAATTATCCTTGACCCCAAATATGGGATGGTCCTGTTTCAGGTTGTGACATACATTGCAAGGGCCCTGTTACTAGCTAAGTCTCAGCTGAGGAAGTGATAGTAGAAACAGAAAAAGAAGATAATTTTAGAATGGAATTTCTTGCAACATAGAAACATCAATTCATGGTGTACCAAGCTAATGTTCAGTATAAGGGCTCTGGTAGAACAGCACAGGTGGGGAGATACAGGTTACAAATCAAATGTAATGCAGATTTGTAGACAATGATGCATTTGGGTGAGGAAGGTAACATAGAGGACAGAATTCAAACAGAAATGCAGAGACAGAGACCTGCAATATATTTGCAACTGGTAAATTCAGCAATTGCCTCTTGTTTTAGAGATTGTGTGTTGGCTAACAGGAAGTGAATGGTGATCTGCATCTCACTGGAAGAGATAGACCGACGTTTGCTGTAGCAATCAGGTTAGAAGCCTTCCAGCAATATACAGTCAGTTCTACAATAATACGACAGTCCCATTCTTGTGCAATCCCACGTTATAAGAAAATTGTGTAATAGCAGCAACATTTAAACTAATGGGGCCAGAAATCACATTGTAACCAATACAGCTATAAATCTTTGCACTTCAGAAAGTGTCCCCAATTCATCAATTGATGTTAACGAAACACATGTTACAGAACGACCTGTACTCCAAGCTCTAGTTCACAGAGGAGTTGATGACACTTGTGGTAGAATATGACTGTGCCAGCGTGGCCCTGCTTCAGAACAGAAACTCTTTTCCTTCTCTTCTGGCATTTTTTTTCTCACTTAAGAATTTTGATGGACCTAATTTGGGACTGTGCCTCTGGCTGCCGCTTTAGAATCCAGAGGTAGCAGTTAATCAGGCAATCAGTTAGAATGGTTTCCACAGCCAGCAGTGGCTGATGCAAGTAAGGTGTCTTTTTATTTTTGCCTTTAAAAACTGTATGGCAAGGAGGAAGAATTTTTTTGTAAAACACTATGTACTAAATTAAAAGGAGGAACTACAAAAGGTGATGACCTAAAAATTAATAACCAATTCAATAGCAAAATGGCATTGGATAAGACTAACCAGAGAAGTGAATGTGTGGATCAAAGATTGGTGAGGAAAAACAGATGTGGATTCATGGAATAGTAGGACTAGTATTGGGTATATTGGAAGCTGTACCATCAGGACAGGCTTCCCCAAACTGTGTTGGGGTCAGTGTTCTGCCCCATTAATAAGTTACTGCACAATTCAGTGGTTGAAGTGATGTACCAGCCTGGAAAGATTCATGAACTAATAGAAAACAGTTGGGATAAAAGGATAATTATCAAAATGATTAACAAGGGGAGTGCTACAGCAATCAATGCTGTCATCTTAGCTATTTTGCTCAAACACTAATGACTTAGTCAGTCACTTCATCTATCATCAAATTTGGCCATGACGCAAAGAGCTAGGAAAGCAAGTTGCAAAGAGATTCAAAAAGAGTTAGTAAAGGAATATAGATAGGTTAAGTGGATGAGCAAAAATTTAGCACAGAGAGCAAAATGTCAGATAAAATAGAAAAATAGAATATTTAGTAGCTTGGCATGCTGCAGTAGAGCAAGTTGAGCATTTGCACATTAATCATGATGTTCACATGGAGGTACAGCAAGTAATTAAAAAAGACATGGGATGTTTAGAAATGGAGTTTAAGGATATATTTGTTGGCAGATCAACATGCACAAGCACACTAATTACTGAACAACAGGAAAAAAATTGTACTGTTTCACACTTTACCACCATTTTATTTATATGACCACTAAAATACTATAATAATTTTTAAAATTATACATTTAATTGCTATGTGACATCTGCAATAATTTGTGGTGCAGTGTTTTAGTTCTAAATAGTCACACTGGACTCAAAACATTGTTTCTCTCTCCACAAATGATACCAGATCGACTGGCATTTTCAAGCATTCTGTGCTTTTTCCAGATTGCCAGCACCTGCAGTGTTCTGCTTTTATTTAAAGGGAGGTGCACCACCTGGTTTTTTGCCAACTTTAGCCAAGGATTCATTTAATCATTTGAGCATCACAACTGTTATGGTCAACTCTCCTGCTCCTCAGATACTGCGTGACCTGCTGTCCTTTTTGCCAGTGCCACACTTACAGACTTAGAAGTGAGCTTTGTCTAGCACAATTACTTTGATAAAGTATAAAATAAAAAAAGTCACAATAATAGATTATGGATTTTATTTCACGTACAGAAATATTTTCAGGTATCCTTCACGTCTAGTACTCCAATGTCAGTGTAACTCAAGATTGACATCTGTAGCTTTCAAATCAACTCAAGTGTCAGACATAAAACTCACTAAGGCTGTGGGTTTTGTCCCTGATCTATAAAGTTAGCCTTTCTAAAAAAAACAACCACCCCCATTTCCAAACTCCATTCATGGAGCAAACACACATGGCTAGCTTCGTAAAACGGGCCAAGCCAAGCCAACTTGAAAGAGTCCAAAAGGCTGTCAGTTCCAGAGGCAAACTGGTCAGAAAGCTGGTCGTGGGGCTCCAGGACCAGTCAATCCTTTTAAAAAAATTCTGTTGACAACGCAAGACATCGCTCCTGCTCTCACCAGCACCTCAACGCATTCCCCATATCCCATCCGATGTCAATCTACCAATCCATGATAATCCTTTGTAACCTCTGTACCACCTTATATACCCTATGGCCTTTACAGTTCACATGCCAACATAAATCCTATCTCTTTCCATGCCAACACACCTAGTACCAACTTTAGGAAGACATGCTGAGAGCGTATACTGATGTCATTTCAGATGACTAGGAGAGGTAAGAAATCATTGAAATTCCTTCAAAGTGTAACAAGCAAGAGAATAGGGCCCCTCAAAGATCAGCAAGGCAGCCTGTATGTGGAACCATAGGATATGGGAGAAGATAGTAAACGAGTATTTTGCATCAGTGCTTACTGTGGAGAAGGACATAGAAGATATTTAATGTGGGGAAATAGATGGTGATTTCTTGAAACAAAATGTCCATATTACAGAGGTAGTGGTACTATGTGTCTTAAAAAACATCAAAGTGGATAAATCCCCAGGACCTGATCAGATGTACCCGAGAACTGTGTGGGAAGCTAAGGGAGTGATTGCTGCACCCCTAGTCTGAGATATTTGTATCATCGATAGTCACAGGTGAGATGCCGGAAGACTGGAAACTGGCTAACGTAGTACCAATTTGGAAGGTCAAATTTGAATGCAGAATACAAGGTAAAGGCAGGATTCTTGGCAGTGTGGAGGAACAAAGGGATCTTGGGGTCCATGTCCACAGATCCCTCAAAGCTGCCACTTAGGTCGATAGGGTTGTTAAGACAAGTGTGTTAGCTTTCATTAGCAGGAGGATTGAGTTTAAAAGCAGTGAGATTTTGCTGCAGCTCTATAGAGTCCTGGTTAGACCACACTTGGAATACTCTGTTCAGTTCTGGTCACCTCATTATAGAAAAGATGTGGAAGCTTTAGAAAGGGGAGATTTACCAAGATGCTACCTGGATCAGAGGACATGTCTTATGAGGAAGCTACATCTTTTCTCATTGGAGCGAATAAGGATGAAAAGGTGACTTGAGAGTGGACAGCTAGAGACTTTTTCCCAAGACAGAAATGTCTATCATGAGGAGGCATAATTTTAAGGTGATTGGAGGAAAGTTTAGGGTAGGTTCTGTACAGTGATGGGTGCATGGAATGCACTGCCAGCAGTGGTTGGAGAGTCAGATACATTAAGGACATTTAAGCAACTCTTGAATAGGCATATGGAGTACAACGAAGGGTATGCAAGTTAGTCTGATCTTAGAGTAGGATACAAGGCCAGCACAACATCGAGGGCCAAAGGGCCTATATTGTTCTATATTCTAGAGTAGGTTTGGATATCTGGTGAGTTAGACTGAAGGGCCTGTTTCTATGCAATACATCTCTGACTCTATCTATTCCTTTATTTAAGCAAACATTTCTGTTCAGTCAACATATAGAGTCATTTATCAAAATGCTCACCTCGATAGGCATTCCTTGTGAAAATGAGTTTTAGGATTTGTGCTGCATGCTCAGTTTCCATCATTGCTTGCAAATAGGAAATACCTAGCCTATTTATTAAAATATAAGTCATCCACATTTTTTTGGACAGTTCCTTGCTTCTCTCCTTTCACATCCAATTTCCCCCAAACATAATAAACACACCTGGGACTTCTTTCCTAAACGGCACAAGTATTTTCCCTATGCCTCACCATATAATCTAATGCCATCTACTTATCCCATTACTCCTCATACACAGTCACCCAATGACCCCCATTCATGCTAACTTGGCACCTTTTTCAACCCAATATCTTTTATCTACCATACTGACTCAAGTGCGTGCATACTTGTCGGCACGCTTATTTTATTGCGGACAACACTGAGAAAAGCACTCAAAAACACACGGACACTTTTTGACAAGACTTGTTGACATTGTTTGATGAGTTGGATAGTTGAGGAGTTTGTGCATAAAGGTTCATTTGCCTCTATACTTAACAATACCAAGAGCTCATGATTCCAAGCTGATTCCTGATACCCTAATCCCAAATTATGCTAACACTTTATCTGCAGGGCCACCTTAGCTCTCCAAAAGGGTTCTTGGTCATCCGAAAAAGAAATACATTGAGAGTAGGTAAGCTCTTATTACTCCACACTCAGCCTACATACACCATAAACTCAAAACTGAACGCACTGGAGGCACTTGCTTATTCACCTTGGAGAACCATCCATACATGAAGCATGACCTCATCCTTGTGAAAATCTGAAATACCGGGTTTTGCAACTGGAGTTTGATTTCTAATTTCTTCAGACATCTTTGCCTGGCAGATATTTCTAGGTCCAAATCTCTCTAGGAAACAGTTTAAACAACATCTTATAGGAGCTCTCTTTTGTTAATATATTTTAATAAATTTAGATTAGATTAGATTACTTACAGTGTGGAAACAGGCCCTTCGGCCCAATAAGTCCACACTGCCCCACCGAAGCGTTACCCACCCATACCCCTACATCAACATCTACCCCTTACCTAACACTACGGGCAATTTAGCATGGCCAATTCACCTGACCTGCACATCTTTGGTCTGTGGGAGGAAACCGGAGCACACGCAGACACGGGGAGACCATGCAAACTCCAGTCAGTCGCCTGAGGCGGGAATTGAACCCGGATCTCTGGCGCTGTGAGGCAGCAGTGCTAACCACTGTGCCACCCTGCCGCCCTATAAGTTGAGTCTATTAAGAATGCCATGAGTTACTAGTTACACAGTGGTGTTCCTACACTAAAAGTATTGCACTCACTAGGAATGTGATCAGATATTTTGATCTGAACCTTAAAAGCTTTTTTTCTTAAAAGAAATTGGGGCTTTGAAAAATCAAAGCAGAATTGCACCCTAGCATAAACTTGGTTTTGGAAGCAAATATAGAACCAGAGAAATCAAATCTAATACTTTCTTGGATTTAGATATGAAGGGCACTAAAGTGAAATCAGATGAAGTTATATTTTGTTTTTTTGAAAAAAGTAACTGTTTTATAACATTGAGTGAAATGCAAAACTTAAATAATCACTGGCCATTATATGCAACAATTAGTACAGCTACAAAATTAATCACAGCTCTTCTGAGCTAATGAAACAAAGTATCTTCCATTTCATTTATGAATACATTTGGTTTTGATCATGCTTTTCCTTCCTTGGCCACCAATACTTCCTCACCACAAGCTAAAGCGAGTGTTTCTCCATCTACAAGATGCACTCTGATAACTCCAAACTAATTACCTCTACCCTACAGTGGCTCAGTAGTTAGCAGTACTACCTCACAGCACCAGGGACCCTAGTTGGATCCCAACCTTGGGTGAATGACTGTGTGAAGTTTGCACTCAGTGTCAGCGTGGGTTTCCTCCATGTACTCTGGCTTCCTCCCACAATCCAAAGATGTGCAGGTCAAATTGGCCATGCTAAATTGCCCCATTGTGTCCAGGGATGTATAGGATAGGTGCATTAGGTAGGGTGAATATATGGTAAGGGAATTGGTCTGGGTAGGTTACACTTCGGAGGGGCACTCTTCAGAGGGTCAGTGTGGACTTTTTAGGCTGAAGGGCCCATTTCCACATTGTAGGGATTCTATAATATAACTCTAATTACTTAGGAACAACAGCATCCAAATTCCCTAAGGTCATTGGAAGCAAAGCACAGGTCCTTCACTGTAACCAAAAAAAAAAAATCACAAAATTCATTGAGAATACCATAATCGTATTGGCTGCAGCAGTTCAGGAGATGGTTCATCAAAATCCTCAAAAATGCAACTTGGTCTGGGAAATGGAATGCTGACCTTGCACGAATCACATATCTCTCTCACCCCACTATTCTGGATATGGTGTTGCAAGATTGTCAGTCATCAACAGGAGAAAATAATCTACTGAAAACAGGACGTTTACCTGGGTGAGCATAGAGAGGAGCTAGCGAGAGCACAGACTCAAAGCCAAGGAAAAAAATATTAATGAAGGCTAGCGCTGGGAGGTCTACTTACCTGGGAGGACAGACTTAATTCACCAGAAACTATTTTAAAAATTCAAGAGTGATGCCTGTAGACTCTGTTCGGTAATAGCTGTTAATTTGAATACCTATTCAAAATTGTTTTCAGATAAAAGGTAAATGAGAAATACTTTAGATTAAAAAAAGGAAATTTAAAAAAAAAACCTGAAAACAAAACAGATGAGGCGATGTGTTGTAGCTGCATGATGGGGGAAGGTGATAGACCCCATTGTGGTTCAGAGTGGTTACATCTATAGAAAGTATTAATTGCTCGAGGAACTTCAGCTCAGTTTCATGTCAAGAGGTAGAAGTTACCTGGATGCGGTCTTAGGAGACACACTTTAGACTAAAATGCCTTGAATTTTCAGTGGTTAGGGTGTGATAGTGTGCAAGGCAGGTAGCAGCGCCTGTCCTTATCTAACAGATTCACAATTCTTGCTTTGTGTGTACAAAACCAGGAACTATGAAGGATAAGAAAACTGATCACACCATGGTACAGGGAGCAATTCAAGTAGACTTAGAAGAGAGAAATATATAGTCATAATAGGAAATAATACAAGTTATGGACAAAAACACTATTGTGGTCAGATGTGGCATATTACCTATCTAGTACAAGGTTTAGCAGCTCTCACCTAGGCTGCAGAGGTACTTGAAGTAGGAAACGCAAGATCCAGTTGTCACAGTAACAACACAGGAGGAAAAAAGGTTCTGCTGAGGGAACAAAAGCAGCTAGGAACTAAATTACAAAGTTAGAACCAAAAAGGTGGCAATAATATTGATAAGAGAATAAATAAGGCCTTTTGCAAGAGATGGATAATGCAGAGTCCATTTGGATGGAGGTAAATAGGAAGGGCTTATGCCAGAAACATCAATTCTCCTGCTCCTTGGATGCTGCCTGACATGCTGTGCTTTTCCAGCAACATATTTTTCAGCAGTAAAGACAACATTGCTAAGAGGACACTAAAAAAAGGAGGTAGCTAGATAGGTATTTGACATATTTGCTGTCATTTTCCAAATATCCTGTCATACCAGAGAACTGGAATATCCCAAGTGACACCCCTATTCTAAACTCAATGGAGGCAAAGCAGGTTAGCCTAACATTTGGAAAAATCATAATCTAATGAAATAGAATCATGAAAGGTAAATCATGTCTAATTTAGAGATTTTAGAGAAAGTCTCAAGAAATTACAGCATCTTCTTTGTCAGTGGACACAGTGCACCTCCACGAATTGCTCCAGAGGTAAATCCCTTCAGTAAATCAAGTCCCCACACACAATTCTTTTCTTTTGGTTTCTGACTGCTTCCCATAGTCATTAAAAGGGTAGGCCTGAAAGACGACCCACTCAAAACTAATTTTTTGGGGGATTTACAATGTTTTAAAGTAATCTTAGGAGCAGCATCACAAATCAGTCTTTAAATATAATACACTATGAATGTACCTTTTATCTAATATCCAAAAAAGTAGCAAAACCCAGCTGTCAAACAGAAAAGCTTATCAATGTGCTTCAGCTTACTACACTTTTACGTGTTACACGGTGTCCTCAATTTCTGAAGGATAGACATAACCTGGAGCTTAAATTCATGGTTTAAGCTAAAAGACAAATAAAAAAATATAAAACTTTAGCCAGAACCCCACAAACAGAATATATTCCTTATTACTCAAATAATAATATGATGTTTTTCCGGCCTTTTGAACTCAAGTAGTAGCTAGCACAGTCTCCTCTGGTTAGCACTGCTGTCGTTCAGTACCAAGGATCCAGACTTGATTTGAGCCTCAAGTGACCGTGTATGTAGTTTGCATGTTCTCTGCAGGTTTCTGCCAGGTGCTCCAGTTTCCTCCCACACTACAAAGATTAGGTGGATTGGCCAAGCTAAATTATACTGCAGTGTCCAGGGATTTGCAAGGCAGGTGGATTAGCCTGGATAAGTGTAGAGTTCCTGTGCAGGATGATCTTTGGAGGGATGATGCAGATATTAGGGTAATGGCCTCTTTCTGCATTGTCAGGACTCTAGGATTTTATATTTTGGTTGGATTCAGACAGAGGAAGTGAGCTGAGCAGTGGAAATGTACAACCGGTGGAGCATGACTTTAACAGATCAATCTGCAAATTGCGGCCCTGCCTTCCTCACCATCGTGGTTAGGGGTCTTCAAACAAGTAGTTTCAAGGAAACATTCCTTTAAATCATGCCTAAGATGCCAATCATTTAATATTTGAACAGAATGAAGTGACTACCGTCTGACAAAAGTCAAGTCAATCCATCTATTACAATTACTTAGACAAAACTGTGCAATTGCAGGAAATTAAAACAGCCATCAGGAGTGCTCCTGGATAGAATGACAATCAAAGCTCTGCAGCTTAACATACCTTAACATATTTCACCATACAGGGTGTTTTATTTCATATACAAGGCATGGAAATATTCAGTTTGAAAACTAGTTGTCAGTAATGTTGATGCAAAAGAAAAATACAGCCAAAATTGCATATCATAGCTTCACATAGTTGTTACTAAAAGATTACTTTTGATTCTGAATGAAGTTTATATCTGCACAAAACTAAACATTTCTTAATGAAATCATTTACATTTGCCAAAAAAAAGAAAATCAATGAGTACATTTAATTTTGTCCATTTAAATCCCAGGGGCCTGCACCTCAGAGCCAGAACTGTCAGTAAGAGAGATTCAGAAACTCCTTTAAATTGACTGGAGAGAAAGTCAAAAATAAAAAACAAACTCTAACATTAGACCAGGATATACTGGCATTCTAGCCCACAATTTATTTACAATAAAACAAATTTTCACTTGCTGCAATTAAAAGAAATCAAGAAATGCTTGAAATACTCAGTTGGCAGCATCTATGCAGGGAGAAAAACTTAACATTTCAGGTGGATGACCTTTTAGCAATGCCAATATGGTCACTACCTCCAAAAGTTTGTTTTTATTTCACATTTCCAATACATTGCTTGCGTACAAAATCATGTTCTGTATTAAAACAAAATTAAATATTAACTGTCCATAATACAAGAGATAAAAACTTATGGTGTCATTCATTATTTAAAGGGCATACGATTTCACTAAACAAAAAAAACTATTGCATGTAAAAGGACAATATAACTACATTCAGTTTTATTGCTTGCTCCTTCATTTGCCTGCAATTGGCTTGGAGGAGTTGGGCCAAAGGGCCTGTTTGGCTGCCGTGTGCTTCTAGAATTGTCTAGTACTTTGAAGTCTTAAATGTTATTTACTTCTGTCGAGCCACAATTTTCAATTCCAGCTATTCTCTCAAATATGACTTGGTGTTTATGCATCAGTCACTTGTCACAATTGCCTTCTTGGTACTTTCCAGACAATTCTATTGATTGTTTTCTTTGGCACAGGGCTCCAGAGGTCCACCGGATTACTTCTACTGGATGCAGGCCATAGTACATTTGAGCTGTTTTTCCTTCAAAAATCTGAAAAGAAAAAATTATACCTCCACCTGCATTCCACACAGAACAATGTTATTACTTTCTCAGCTCTGTTGCAGACCTGACAAGCTTTGGCTCTCATCTGAGGGAGCTGCAGATTGCCAGAGCTCAGCCTGTGAATTAACAGCTTTTGGAGTGAACAGCTCCATAATTTAACGAAAGAACCATTCATTTCCAACAGTCTATTCCCATGGGGACATGGCATATTTTCGGAATATCCGAAAACATACTTTTAGAAGCGAGTTTTGCGCGCCGATTTGAAAGATTCGTTTTCAGATGTTTCATCACCATACTAGGTAATATCAGTGAGCTTCCAGACAGACCGCTTTCTATGTTTAGTGGGTCATGTCTTTTTGTGGCTAGTTGATGTTCATGTATCCTGGTGGATAGTTTTCTGCCTGTTTGTCCAATGTAGTGTGTTACAGTTCTTGCAAGGTCGTTTTTAAGTAACATTAGTTTTGCTTGTTGTCTGTATAGGGTCTTTCAAGTTCATTAGCTGCAGTTTCAGTGTACTGGTCAGTTTGTGGGCTACCATGATGGCAAGAGGTTTGAGTGGTCTGGCAGTCATTTCAGCAATGTCTTTGTAGGGGAGAGTGGCTAGAGTTTCTGGACGTGTTTTGTGTACAGACAAAAAAGTAAAACTAATGTCATCAACTAGCCACAAAGACATGACCTACTCTCACTCATATCCTTACATACAGATGAGAAAGGTCACCACTTTGGGACAACACATCCATCTTAGGCAAGCCAAACAGACATGCACAAGAATTCTTAGAGTTCCAGTTGGAATGTCATCCTTCTATCAATAAACACATTGACTTGGATCCCACTTATCCCCTGAGAAAAAAAACCAGGAAAAGGCATCACCAACCCAAGGAAATCTAAAACCCAAATAGAAAGTAGGCCATGCCACCAGTGCTTCATCCGGAGGGTCACTGATGTTAATTAGTATGGTAACAAAACATCTGAAAATAAATCTTTCCAACTCAGCAAACATAACTACATCCACAATAGTTTTAGAATTTTATCCAACTTAAAAATTATTTTGTTACTGGAACCAGTAAACAAAATTTTACCAACACTAAATCATACAGTTGTAAGTGCTTTTGGACCTTAAAACTACACTGCAATGATGTCTTGGAACCAATCCCTTTGAGAGTTTTCTAAGTATGGTGTGCGCAGAATTAGAGATTGAAAGTAGTGCAGGTAGAGAACAATCTCATGTTAATAATAGGCGCAGTAGCCTGGTGTAGTTGATCACCATGTGCAGTTACATACATTAATACACAAACAGTAAAAAAACCAAAGCCTAAAATAGATCTTGAACTTGCCTTCTCCCGTGTTCTCATTCATGTCTCACATAGCCTTAGCATGATTTCGCCATTTTTATCCATCTGCTCCCTTGCTCTTCCTTCACTGTCAGTTCCGGAGAAGTGTCATAGCAGACTATAAACATTTACTGTTTATCTCTTCACAAATGCTGTCAGCTGTTGAGTTTCTCCAACAATATTCTAGATTTCTGATACGTGAATTTTATACTCTCAATCACCTTTAAAATAATGGCCAACAGCCTATTTGCCTTTCATATTATCTGAAATAGAGTGCTAGTTTGAAGATATTTATGCATGACCACCCCCAAATTCCTTTGACATAAAAGATTGCAGAAAGCTGCAGTACAAAGCGCAAAACCTCTCATTTTCCCCCACATCTTATTGTAACAATACTGTGGCTTTAAATTGTCTTTTTCAAAACAAAAGAAAAGGTCAGAGGTGATGAGCAGTCTACTCCGAGCCAATAAAGTAGACAGCCTGTGAAGCCTTGTAACAATAGAAGCAGCCTGAATGGTTCAGGTCAAGCTCCCAGTACCAGGACTTTTAGTTTTAGGTTTCAGCAGCAATTGCTGCCAGGGTCTTGAAGCTAAATGCAGAAGTGGCTTTTCCCTGCGTAAGTAGCACGTGTAAGGCTACTTGACAACTCATTGAGGAAAAAGAGAAGAGATTAACCTAACATAGATTCCCTACAACGTGGAAGCAAACCATTCAGCCCTTAAGTTGTGTGGAATCGATCTCCATTATTCTACAATGGCCATGGCTAATCCAAATAACTTGCATGTCCCTGGATGCCATGGCAGAACATAAGCAGAATACTCAAACTCCACACAACGGTCAGCAGAAGGTGGAATCGTACCTGGGTCCCTGACACTATGAGACAGCAGTGCAAACCACTGAGCCACTGCCGTTCATGATGATCATGACTGAACATCCAACTCAACAGTCTGTTTTTGCTTCCCCCCCATATTCTTTGATCCCTTTAGCCCCAAGTGCTATACGCAACTCCATGAAATCATAGTACAGAAAGCAGTCAAGACAAAAGTACTATTTAAAATCCATAAGATCACCACTCTCTGGGTGAAGAAATGATTTACCTTATATACTCATTCAGGACTTCCCCACAGTCAGAGAACCTCCTTTCCACAACTACCCTTTCTAGTTTTAGAATTCATTCCATGTACCAGGTTAATATAGGCTCACTCACTCAGCTTATCAAAAATCATAATGAAACAGTGCATATCCTTCTTCTTAACTCAAAAGAATTAACCAATTATGTATTTATATATAAATTACAACCTAATGTTCAACTGACTGTCAATTTGAAACAAATTTTATACTGGCCAAAGTTTGTAAGATATTAAAACATTAAATTGCTTGCAAATGAAAAACAACGCTGTTTCAATACAATATAATCATAGTACCTAAAAAAGCAGCTCAGGATCTTGGAATTTGGGTTGAATTATAGTCAAAGAAAGGACAAGTCTCATGGAGGAATGAAGTAACCAAGAAACATGTAGTGTTGACATGGTCAGTTTGGAAGAACGAGATAGAGGACAAGAAAGAACAGGAGTAAAATAACACTTAGGCCAAAGGTGGAAAAAGTAGCAAGTATTAAACAATACTCAATAACTAAATGGAGAGTCTAATTATAATCTTTGAAATATCCTTGATTAGGGAAGCGATGCTAAAATTTGTTTAGCAAAAAGAACAGGAAACCGCCAAACTGACTGATTAATAAAGTGTATGTTTTATTAAGAGGATGTAAACTGTGACCACCATGAAAAAAAATAGCACTTTGACAGTGGTTGTGGTAGTATCCCTCTTGCTGACCAAAAAGGTCCATGTTCAGGATGTGTGTCATTGCATAGCTGACCAGGTTGATTAAAATGTTACTAGATTTAGTTATCAGAGGCACAATATCAAAATGCAGACAACTCCTTTATTGGGTACTGTATGACAAGTACATGACAAAATAAAAGGTTCAAAATGGCTGTGGCCACCCAAAATGTGAGTGGATCCTCCAAAAACACTCCTTTTCAGCATTTTTGGAAACAATCAAGATTGAGAAAGGTAATTCATATTCTCAACCAAAGGAGCTTAGATTCTGGAACATAATTCAAAGTTCCAAAGGGAAGACAAAATTAGGAGTTCATTTTATGGATAGCAACTTCTTTTAAAAATTGATTACTTTAATTAACGTCACTTAAAAGTTCCTCCAAAGTTTATAATTTGCCATATACGAGTTAATTGCTTTTTCTCCCATGAGACATAGTAAATTAAACTTTTGCAAAACAAACCTGCGCTATAATCTACAAATTTATTTCTGACTGGCCAAAAAGAACTTAAGGAAACTCTTGACACCACTAGCACGTTATTTTAAAATATCACCCTGACAGCTCAGCACATTAAATCATCAACTGGTTGAGCATTTAGCTCATTGTGAGTCTCCATTTTCCCTCAAGTCCTTCAATGCTTGATCGAGGTGAACTATTGATTATTATGCAACTGCCTACATGTACCTCTAACAATCGCTAATCTTTGCTTTAGCCTCAGCACACTATTTGTAGGATATGTTGGCCTAGCCAATGTATTACCCACTCCTAACTCTCCAAGGTGGTTATGTTGAGAAGCCTTATGGAGCTGTTGGGTGTACTTGCATTATTAGACCAGAGTCCAAAAGTTAAAACCATATTTGCCATTAGCTATGATTCCAACAGCAAACAGTCATCCTCCCAACTTGTATCAAGTCCAGTTTTGCTAGCGATCCTCAATGACACATGGTCAAATGCTACCCTGAAGTCAAGGGCAGTAATCCTCACTTCCCCTCGACCTCAGCTCATTCCTCTAAGTTTCAGCCAAGGCTATAATGAGATCAGGAACTGATTAAGTATGATGGAACTCAAACAAGAGTAATGAGCAGGTTATTGTTGAGTGAGTGCCACTTGACAGCACTGACAATGCCATCATCCAGCCCTTTGGATCCATAACTTTTGTAGTATGCAGTTCTGTTACTACTTAATATCAAACAGTCAATAGAATTGGTAGAAGTCTAGCAACCTCAGGAGGCCATGATGGACAATCCACTGACATGGACTGAAGATGCTGGCAAATGCTTGAACCACATCTTTAGCTTGATGTCCTGGGCTCCATTTCACTTACAGTGGAGATATTTGCAGATCCACTTCCTCCAGTGAGCAATTTAATTGTGCACCAATTAATGTGGCAGGACTGCAGACCTTACAATTGGTATTACTGGATGCGCGATTGCTTAGCTCTATCACATGCTGTTTGTATTCAAGTACTCTTTCGCAGTTGTTTTACCAGGTTGACACCTCACTTTTAAGTAGGCCTGCAGCTGTTCTTGACATGCCTGTGTATTTCATTGAATCTGGGCAATCCCCCGACTTTGTAGTAACACTACTGTTTAGATATGCCACCTCAGGTTACAGATGATAGAGTACAATCCAACATCAGCTAATTGTTTATAGTGCCTTAAGGAAGTTCAGCCTTCTGTTGCTAGACCTGCTCAAAATCTCTCCCGTACAGCAAAGTGTAATGCTACATGACATGATGAAAAGGCACCCTCAATGTAAAGGCAGGACTATATCTCCACAAGGACCACGTAAATGTTATGCAAACCAATACTATCATGGTCATATGCTTTTACAACAAGTATACAAAAAAAATCAAGAGGTTAAGTATGTTTACCACTTGCATCGATTCCTTCATCCATCTGCTGCAAGAGGAAGTAAGGACTGCAGATATTGTAGAGCTGAGAAGAAAGGCAGCGGAAAAGCTATTCCAGTTCCACATTGACTCTTCAGCATCTGCTGCAGGTCTAGTCAAGCAGTCTGTGCCTTTCAGGATGGGGCCGGTAGTTGTGCTACCAAGCTTGACAATGGTCTTTGAACAGAGCTCGTTCATGCCCTTGAAACTCTCAAGGCATTTTCCATGTGGTGCTCAACAGTGAGAGAAAAACGATCAACTGAAGGGTTCTAGTAAATGGGAACCATGAGGATGCTTCTATGCCCCTGTTTAACCTGATACCACAGGACTTCATAGGATCTAAAGTTCACATTCTACTCTTGGGACACCTTGCTCCCAACTGTATACCACACATGTAGTGGCACAGGACATACGCAGTGATGCTTATGTCTGAACCAAACTGCTTTGTCGTCTTGCAGGAGTTCAGCAACTTTTGAAACTGGAAATCAATGTATTGACAAAAATTGAACCATGGAACAGCTACACAGCAATGTGACTTGAGTGCACTGGTTTGATGCATAGTCACATGGAATTATGCCTTCAAGAGTTAGAATATGGAGAAACAACTAGGCTATCAGATAGCTCTGTCAATTTGGGTACCAGTGCCTAGCTATTAGTAAATGGACTTTGCAGCGGAGATGCTGCCAAATCACCAGAGAACAGATGACCTACAGTTTTGTGACAATGCTCTTGTGAAGGGACTCAAGTCCTTCGCATTTAACTTCAGCTAAACTCTTGCACCAAACACTTTTGTCCTTATGAACTTGGAAGCTAAGTAGCTTCCTGACCACAAATATTTAAAATGTTTTGTACTTAAATTCCTTCACAACTCTGCCCCTAACTCTCACTGCAAGCTTCTGACCCTATTGCATGAAAAACATCAACCAGAAGATGTGAGAATTCAAGCATTCCCTCCTTTTACTCCACTTATGTGGCCACTCCTCGAGTACTGTACTGGAGAATTTGCTTCCTAAATTCATCCTGAGAAGATCTTACACAATCCTACAGTATAGGTGGTTATGTATTTTAGATAGCTCTTTCAAAGAACTGTCTAAGTGATTTCACTCCTCTCCTGTTCTTCAGAGTCCTGTAGTTTCTCCTCTCTGCCTTTTGAAAATTACCACTGAATCTGCTTTGGTTTCATTCTTTAGCACAAGAACAACCTCAAATTTCTCAGCTCCCATTTGGGTCTTTTGCTTATTAGCTTATATCCGCATGCCGTTATAAATACCCTTATCAACAGAAACACACAGTCTTTCTACATTCACTATCAAAATCCTTTGGAAGTTTAAATACCAATTTAACCTCCCTTAACATTATAAGCTTCAAGGTCAAATACAAGCTTCTCTCATACCTCCCCATAACTGGAAGTAGAGTCGCAGGTAGACAGGACAGTGAAGGCAATGTTTGATATGTTGGTCAGGGCGAGCAAAGGAGTTGGAAGGTCATGTTGCAGTTGTACAGGACATTGGTTAGGCCATTTTTGGAAAACTGTGCACAATTCTGGTCTCCCTCCTATAGGGAGGATGTTGTGCAACTTAAGGGCTCAGAAAAGATTTACAAGGATGTTGCCAAGGTTGGAGGATTTGGGTGATAGGGAGAGGCTGAATAAACTGGGGCTGTTTTCTCTGGAGTGTCAGAGGCTGAGGGGTGACCTTAGAGGTTTACAAAATCATGAGGGGCATGGACAGGGTAAATAGACAAGGTCTTTTCCCTGGGGCAGGGGAATCCAGAACTCTAAGGCATAGGTTGAGAGAGGGGAAAGCTTAAAAGGAACTTACGGTGCAACTTTTTCACAGAGGGTGGTGCGTGCATAGAATGATAGATGCGGGCCAAGTGCTGACAAATGGGATTAGATTAATTTAGGTTATCTGGTCAGCATGGAGTTAGATCGAAGGGTCTATTTCCATGCTGTACATCTATGACTCTATAACTGAAGTGCTTCATTCCAGGTATAAATTTGGCAAATTTCTTCTGCGTAGTCTTTAAAGCTTCTACAAATTTTAAATGCAATTTGTATTCAGTAAATGTTTAAACACCAGTATAACAAAGTATTCTTAGCTTGACTTTTTGCAAATTTAATTGAAAACAATGTAAACCAGGAAAACATTTTTGATTTATAGTGTCACAACTAACCTGCATTGTATATGAAATACATACTGCCAATTATTAAATGCCATAAATCTAAAAGTTTGGACATGCAGGTTAAAAACTAGCGTAAAGTCCAATAACCTATGTAAAAGGGATGAGATAGCCTAGTTGGTATGCTCATGATTAATCCATAGATTCAGGTAATATTCTGTGGACCTGTGTGCAAACCCTGCCATAAAGTCAGATATAAAGCAGAAACAGATCCTTTGCTCCAATTTACCCATGCCAACCAGATATCCTAAATTAATCTAGTCCTATTTGCCAACATTTGGGCCATATCCCTCTATAAAGGAGAAAGTGAGGACTGCAGAGAAGGCATCTGGATGGGTAAACGAATAGGAAAGGTTTAGAGAGATAGGAGTTGAAGAATGGGGTGCTGGAAAAGCACAACCGGTCAGGCAGTATCAGAGGAGCAGGACAATCGACATTTTGAGCATAATCCCTACATCAGGATTCATCACTCTTCAACTCATATCCCTCTAAACCTTTCCTATTAATGTACTCATCCAGATGCCTTTCAACTGCTATAATTGTACCAGCCTCCAACACTTCCTCTGGCAGCTCATTCCATACACACACCACCCTGTGAGAACATTGCCCTTTAGGTCCCTTTTAAATCTTGCCCCCCACCTTCAACCTATACCCTAATTTTGGACTCTCCCCTACTCCAGGGAAAAGACTTGTCTATCTACCCTATTCATGCATCTCCTGATTTTATAAGTCTATATATAAAAACATCACTCCTCAGCCTCTGGCACTCAGTCTATATATCTTTTCCCTACAGCTTAAATCCTTTGTAAATCTGTTCTGAACTTTTTCAAGTTTCACAATTACCTTCCTATAGCAGGGTGACTAGAAATGCACAGTATTCCAATATGGACCTAACCAGTGTCCTGTTCAGCCACAGCACCACTTAACTGCTGTACTCAATGCTCTGACTACTAAAGTAAACCAAACCCTGCCTTCACTACCATATCTACCTTTGACTCCACTTTCAATGAACTATGAACCTGCATTCCAAGGAGTTTGTTCAGCAACACTTCCCAGAACCTTAGCATTGAGTGTATAAGTCCTGCCGATTCACCTTTCCAAACTGCAGCACCTCATGTTTATCTAAATTAAACTCCATCTGTCACTCCTTAGCCCACTGGCCCTTTTGATCAAGACCCCATTGTACTGAGGTAACTTTCTTCGCTATCCATTACACCCCCAATTTTGGCATCACCTGCAAACTTACTGTACCTTGTCTGTTCACATCCAAATCATCTATGTTAATGACAAAAAAAACAACAGACATAGCAACAATCCCTTGTGGCACACCACTGGTCACAGGCCTCCAGTCTGAAATGCAACCCTGCACCATTACACTATCACAGCAGATAGTGCAATCTAAATGCAATAAAAATCTGGCATTAAGTCTAATGACCACCATAAAATCATTGGTTGATCATCAAGGAAAAAAAACTTACGAGGTAAAAACAATGACTGCAGATTCCTGATGAAGGGCTTTTGCCCGAAATGTCGATTTCGAAGCTACTTGGATGCTGCCTGAACTGCTGTGCTCTTCCAGCACCACTAATCCAGAATCAAGGAAAAAAACTTGTCTGGTTCACTAATGCTCGTTATAGAAGATAATCACTTCTCTGGTCTACCAGAGATGTGATTCCAGACCTACAGCAATGTGGGCAGCTCTTCTTGTCCAGCCTTCTGTACAGTTCAAGATGAGCAATAAATGCGGGCCTAGCAAACGACACTAATTGTTGGAATGTGCGAGATGTCAAAGAACAGTCTACGATCCTGCCAAGCAGCACGTCAGCTCGTTACCATACAGCATGGGAGAGGTTCCTGGAAGTGCCCAGTGAACGTTCTGCCCCTCCCAGTCAAATACACTAATATACAATGAAGTGAAAACGTAACACCTTTCCTTACACTCAGTGGTACATTTGATACACCAATTTCTCCTTCGAAACATTCAAGTTGTGGTGTTAGGAGTAAAAACATAGCAGTATCAATATTATCGAATGAAGATTCAACTTTTTTCCACGTGAAACTTACTGCACACGACATTTGCGGATCTCTCTCTCCTAAGTCCCTCGAAAGGATTTCGGACGAAGGTAGCTCTGGCTTATCCCCTGGACGCGTATCAACCCGTGGACAATAAAGTCCACTGGGTCAGGGATCACCCAATAATTGGACCAGCAATAACTACAAGACACGATAACTGCCTGCCCAGGGATCTCCTGTCAACTTACGCAAAAACACCGACTAAACTGAACAGAAAATACCCACAACTGCTGCTTGCCAAAGCAAGCAAATACTTTTGCTTTAAAAAAAACCCTCTAAAAGCCGAGGCAGAAGGAAAAAAAACATTAACTGGTTTCTCTCCACAAATACTACCAGATATGCTAACCTTTTACAGCAATTTCTATTTTCGCCTTACTCACAGCATCTTTCGGATTTTATGTTTTAAATATAAAACGTATCTCTTCTCTCTTTCCTCAGACGCGCGCGCACACACACACCATTTTCACCAGACGACAGCCACCACCTTCCTTCACTAAAAAAAACCCCAGAAAACGCTTGCGCCTTCTGCAAAGGAGCGCGTCTGAATCGAATACAAACCGGACTGGAGACAATTTTATTTTAAAGCTTAAAAAAAATAAAGGAAAGCACATTGCACGCATACATACGAGCCTCCCCGTTCGTGTCGGAGATGAAGCGACACATCTTCCCCGTCCTAGTTGGACGCCGCCATTTTGTGAGCGGTTTCCCCGGGACTGGGCGGGAAAGGGGGAGAAGGGGGAGGGGCACGCGAGGAGCGTTAGTGTGTGTGTGTGTGTGTGTGTGTGTGGGGGGGGGGGGTGGGGCAGGAGGTTAGTGGAGAGTGAGCGTGTACGGGGTGGGGGAGGGGAAGGAGCAGGAGCACGGGCAGGGAAGGGGGGAGGGGTGTCGCGTAATGGTTGAATAGTGGCACCCCCTCCCGGGGCCTAGGCTGTGGTGGCCGGTTTGGTTGAGACGAGGCGCTATTGTTTCCCTTCTCCGAGGGAGGTTCGAGCCGCTGCCGCCGGTGTCTCGGCCGCCAACCAGGACTGCTGCTGTGTTTTCATTCTTTTATTTTCCTCAAAAAATATATATATAAATGTGTGTTTTACCCCCCCTCCTGTGTGTGAGTTAATGGTAAACTGCATGGAGCCACTGCAGCCCGTCTGAAAAAAATATATTTATACCATAAATACACACATTTATATTGCCTACCACATTAACACACAATAGAGAACAAGATGTAAGTTGTTTTTTGTGTTTTTTGTGGTTGAGGGGAGATCGAAAAGAGTGCAGTGAGTGAGTAAAAGCGAGTCTTTGCTCTTTTTTTTTTCTTTTTTTCTCTCAAACTTTCGCACTCGCTCCATCAATGACTGAGCGGCGGCGGACCGGCTCTCCTTCCAGATACTGAATAACTTCCCCGAGGCATTTTTTATTTATTTATTTTTGAGGGGGGGTTAAAAAACACTCTCTTCTCTTCACACAACAATGAAAAAGATGGCAAATTCGATGGGGAAAATGCAGCCTTCAGACCCGAGGAGAAAAAGGCAGGCGTTCCTGGAGGAGCTGCGGCAGTTTCACCACAACAGAGGGTAAGGATTTTTTTAAAACCCCGCAAATTGGGGTTTGATAAAACTTTGGACGGGCACTTTGGCGAAGAGGAGGCGTGGGTCTGATTTATTCTTCCCCTTCTTGTTCAGGACGCCTTTTAAAAAGATCCCAATAGTGGCTGGAAAGGAGCTGGATCTTCATGCTCTCTACACCAGAGTCACCAGCCTGGGAGGATTCGCCAAGGTGTGTGTTTTTTATATATATATATATAAAAATTCTTGTGGTATGTGCGTCTTCAGTGATCTACAACACCACCCCTTCCTTTTGAGGAACGGTCGGGAGGGTTGTTGTGTTTTAAGGTTTTGGAAAAAAAGGGTTTGTTTTTGTCTATGTGTGTGGCTGTGAGCTGTAAATGGCAGTTGTCTGTCTCTGGCCTTGCTGCTGCTGCTGCTGCTTCTCCACTGCGCGCACTTCAGCCAAGTCAAAATTAGCGGGCATGCTTAACATCGATAATCGTGAGTGTGCCTGGGGTAGGAAATGCTCTTCAGGAGACAGGCTCGCACCACTCGTTCGCCTCTCTTCACTCGTCGCATCGGAGGGGACGGACTTCTCTGTATCAGGCTTCGTGGTTCAGGGGGAAAATCGTAGGCCTCACATAGGCCCATAGGATGGCTAAGACGGTGAAAATATGAACGTTTTCGACCCCCTTTTTCTTGTCGCTTGAACCAGGAAAGTACTACAAAGTTTTTTGTTTCTTTTTGTTGCTGACTTTTTTTTCTAAAGCAAAATTGCGGCTCAGGTCGTGTTGTTAAAACCCGTTGAAGGAACAGATGGTATATTCTGGTATCTGATAATGTGTCTGCATATTAATCAGGTTTTCTTTGCTGCAGGTAACTGACAAGAACAAATGGTCACAGATAACGGAGGAGTTAAACTTTCCGAAAGGTTGCCCTAACGCAGCGTTTGCCTTAAAACAATATTACTTACGGTAACGTTTATAACGTTTATGTTCAGTTCAATACAATTCTTGCTAAATCTATTCGAAATTGGGACAAGGGGTTTCATTTAGTGAAAGAGTAATATAATTACAAACGTTCCTTCTTATTTTGCTCTTGAAAATTAGATTTATATTACGTTTATAGAAACAAAATAATGCTTTTTAGGCTTTTTGAAATTGATGTTTAAACTGTGGTTTTGTTCTTGGGGTTTTGAAGTATTATGGCAAGTTGATCTAAAATGTATTAAACTTGCAGATCAAAAGACTGCACAGGTGTGACCCACTTTAACAGTAGTTTACAGTTGAGGTGTTCCACAGCATTTAGAGCAGTACAGAAGCTACCTGGAAGGAAGTACTTCGTATACATGAAACAAGGCAGGTGTTTTCGGTTAGTCAATTTTGTTGCCAGAACTGAACTTTTCCAAGTGCCTGTGAGATATCAGGGCACTAAACTTCAATTCTTTTCAAACATTTCATCAAAATGATCTTTGGAAATATTTTTACATACTATGTCAATAATTATTGTATATTTTTATTTATTTGGAAATCCTGCTTTATAACTCTTTCAAAATAGTAAAACTAATTTGTGTAGAAGGGGTATATTTTGTAAAATGGTTGAAAATGTGTAGTGGTATTCAGTCTTGCTTTGTCCCAGTATTTTTATTTCCCCCTTTTGTGAGGATGGTTAATGTTGTCTATTTTAAATGTTATGGAAGTTTAATTAATTTAACAGCAGATTCACTGATCACTGACAATTGTATGGCCAATATCTTTGGGGCAATTTTTTCTTGGGCATTAGAATTGATGGGCAGTTTGTGGCTAAGAATGAAGTTTGGTTTAAGCATGTATGAAAGTATTGTGCTTTGGGAGCATTTGGATTCTGAAGTAGCCTGCTTTGTATACTGGGCAGCTGATATTATTTCCAGTCAATAGTGTCATACAAATTTACTGGTTCAAAATAAAATTGGCATTTCAGATGTTTTGAACAAGCTGAGTAGAAGTTTTTGACGTGATTAACTTGCACAATGTGTAAAACTTTGAGGTTAATGTTCGATAACAGTTGCTTCCATTCGTTTCTATGATATATTGTACTCTAGAAAAGTTGCATTGGTTTGAAATAAAAAAATTAAGCTTGTTTCAACTTAATTTATCTGGCAACTTTTGAGTAACTTGGTATGACAGTACGTAAATGTAATTTGGTCATGTTTAAGTAATGCAGCAGAGAGTATTCAAAGTGGATTTGAGAGCATCTATGGAGTGCTACATATTCCTGTTCAAGTCCAATTGCATTTGTAGGACACTAAACCGGTTATGGGTTAAGATTTGGCTTGCTCTAAGTCCAGATTGAAGATATAGTAGGTGGTTATTTTTCTGTTACAGAATATCAAAATTAGTAACATTTGAAAAGGACAATGTTTTCATGCTGTTAAAAATCATAAACCAGGACAATTATGTTGTATACATTTCATATGCTTCACTTGTAAATTAATTTATAAATGTAGTTGATATTCATGACAAGTGTTTTGAGTATCTGAAAGACTAAATAGTTTACTGTATGTTGATAAACAGTATTCAAACTTCAATTTTAAAACAAAACATCTTTGCTGGAATACCATAAAACTAAATACCAATTTGCAAGGCGTAAATAAAAATCTCACTGTTTTGTGGCATTGCCAATCTTTTACTTGCAGCTGGATGAAGGGCTTGCCTTAAAATTGATGGAAAAGGCCAATTTAAAAAAAATCAGAATGCTGTAGATTTTCAGGGAGTGCAAGGAGTAGTGATTAACAATAAAAATAACGTGTGCTTGTCACAATTAAGGATGACCGGAATGTTGTGGTACAGTATTAAATCGCCCTATTTAATTTCTGAGACAACCCCTTTTACAGTATTGAACAATCTTGTAAACAACCTTTGTGTTGTCTAGATTTCTTTTAGTAAGCCATAGGGATTATCTTGTTTAAGGCTGGCTTTTTGCCTGATATGAGTTGTGGTTAATGTACCTATGTTTAACTCCTGATTTAAAATGAGGGAATTTTTCCAAAATTTTATTTATGTAATAGATCTTGAAACTTGCAGGGAGGATGTCAGATATTCCACTTTGTAACATTAAAAGCTATAATGTAAGACTATTGAATTGAAGTTAGAATTTGACTTAGCATGTTTTCCATCCTTTTGAATGCAGCATTATGTGTATCAGCATGAAGGGATGTTAAAGCTTTAAGCCGGTTTCTGATACTGTATTTTTCCATCAAAAATACTTATTGGGTTGCTGTAGTTTCCTCAGAACACCTGATTTGCATAGTTTGTGCTTGATTAAACTGTTTTGTTCTAGCAACTATTTGTATTTCTGACAATTGTGTGATGAAACTGATAATACTTCTAATGCCAGAATGTTACAAAAATATTTCAAATCCTGCCTCAATCTTTTGTAAATACAGCACCTAGAAAGTTGACAAATGACATATTCATTTGTAGACTTTGTAACTAATTTTGTTGCACAATGGATATGTTGCATTATTGCAGCTTTTGTACACAAACAGCCCTTCAACCTTTCCTCCAGACAGATGTTGATCCTAATCTGCACAATATATCGTAGATAACTAATTTCCAAAATGCTCATATACCCTGTGGATGAAATTTTAATAGTGGGGCTTCTTGCTATACTTGAGTTGTAAAGTCACTTTGAATCGACACTACTTATTTTTTGGATATGTGCTGCAAACAAATATTTTATTTCAGAACTTGAATTAAGCATTATAAAAGTGTTTAAAGATGGGAGTTTTGCAGATCAATGTAGTCAATTGACTTGCATTCAGTATATGATTGTTACCAAATACATAACAGTCTGAGGACTTTTCTATTTAAATTTATAAACTGTATACATTTTGCAAGATTAAAATAATCCAAGAGAAATTTTACTCTATATTTTTTTCATTGTTATCATGTGAAACTCACATTCATTTTGTCCCATGAGTCATATTTTAATCTCTAATGTGGAGTACATTTTTTCAGTACTTGTGTAAAGATATACTATATTATGGTTTTTGATTTTTTAACTGATCTTGTTGAAAAATATTTCCGTTGATCAAGCTGTATGCTGTTTAGAAAATCAATTGTGAGTGAATTAAGTAGCCGAAAATTGAGACGTGGTCTTTGGGTAAAAAACAATATTGCAAGTGAACTGCAACATTTTTAACTTTTGGGATTTCTTGCCATGTAGTATCAGTCATGATGAAATGCCTCATGTAGCAAATTCAGTTCCTGTGATTTTTGTAAAGAAGATCAAATTGTATTTTACTAATTGGTTTGATATCTTTGAAGCCATTCTGTAAAATCACTAGTAACCACAATCATGTGTGACAATATATAGCATAATGCTTTTTCTTATGTTATAATATGGGTTTAATATTTTGATTTTATATATGACTTTATGACTATGACTACATGGTGATTTGAGTTTGGTCAGTTATGATTAATCCAAAGCTGCAGTGTACACAAAGACTATTCACTTTATTGAACAGCATTTGACCTTTTGTGTAACCGCACTAGATGGACTTCACCTGTCCAGTACCATGTTGAGGGAAATTAGGGATGCATGACAAATATTCAACTTGTCAATGATGCGCACATCCGGTGGTGAATAAGAGGCAACTTCAGAAATGCACATGGTGAACCTGAAAATTGGTAGCTATTGCTTGACAACCTGTATTCTTTAAATGCTAATCAGTTGGGGAAGCAATTGAGTGAGAGTATACAGCAAAAAGAAAAACAGCTTGTCCCTTTGGATCATGGTCAGTGTACAATGTTTGTAGGGGAAGTAAAGTGGAATAATTTATTTATGTTGGATCAGCAGAACATTCAAAAGGGTATGCTTAGATAAAGAGAGCCAAATGTGGCAAAGAACAAATTAAATATATCTACACATCTATACAAGCCTGCAATGTCCATGTTGATTTATTGCAAATACTCAATATACTTATAATATTTCAACTACATACACGAAAAGCTGCAGATTGTTGCACAAATACAAAGAAAACGTTGAAATTTTAAAAAAACCATGATTATTGCATACATGGAAGCAAATTTATATTTGCCATTAATTTTGTACAAGGGAAGTAGGTAAGATAAGCAATGTAATATGATACGGTTAAATTTATATATCTGTTCTGTACAATAGAACAGGTTATCCTTGCTTCAATTTAGCAAGACTCTTTACTGGGCGGATATTCAATTTGTGGAATGATATTGATAGGAAGGACTTTTAGATTTTAAAAGCCTGTGTCACTTATTTCAAACTGATTAGTATGCGTTGTTAATTGATTTGGACCACTACTACTTGTGCTCCCATAAATTCAACCTGCTGACAGCCTGGTGGAGTTGGATCCTCACCACTAGCAGCCTTAATTGTGATCTTAATGTTTGTGATCACTTCAGTTTGACAAGGTTCATAGCAATTTGTTCAGATGACACAATGTTCTTCAGCATTTGGGAAGAAGCGACAAAATTAGTTAATTCATGGAAGTTGCTCTTCCAGGTTAACTGTGAGGCCTTGTTGACAACTGATTTTGTTTTTGTTTAAATTTTTTTCCACATTTAAGGTGAGAATGAAATAGATAGTAATGTAGAAAATTACAGGTATGTGTGTGTTGACTAAAAGGAAAGCTATTTCTCCTAATTTCATTTTCCAGCTATTGATCTGTAGCCCTGAAAATTACATTATTTCTCACGCATGTCCCAGTAGTTTAAAATGTGACGATGACATCTGACTTTATTGCCCTTTCGGGCAGAGTTTCAGAACATCACTCTCCATTAGGTGAAAACATTTGTCCTCCATTTTTGTCTAATGTTTCTGCTGATCACTTGGAATCAATGCACTTGCTTTAACCTTTCAGTTAATAGAATGGATGGAAAGCACTGTTTCCATCTCTCCACCCCTGGGAGACCAAATTGAGGTGAACAGTCATCTTAGGAAGATTGAAAAGTTGGAAACTACACTCCTTGTCTTTTTTGGAAGATTGAAAAGTGATCTTATTGAAGCACAAGATTCTGAAGGGGCTTGACATTTTGGATGTTTAGCTGATGCTTCCCTTCAAGGAATCATAGAGATGTACAGTATGGAAACAGGTCCTACAGTCTAACTTGTCCATGCTGACCAGATATTCTAAATTAATGTAGTTCATTTGTCAGCATTTGGCCCATATCCCTTAACTCTGTCCATTCATGTACCCATTCAGATTACTTTTAAATGTCGTAATTCTACAAGCCTCCACCACTTCGTCTGGCAATTCATTCCATACACACGTCACTCTGCATGGAAAAAGTTGTCCCTTAGGTCCCTTTTTAAATCTTTCCCCTCTCACCTTAAACTTATCCCCTCTAGTTTTGGATTCCCCTGCTTTGGGGGAAAAAGACCATGTCTATTTACCCTATCTATGCCTCCTATGGTTTTATAAGCCTCTATATGGTCTTCCCTCCGTCTCCAATGCTCTAGGGGAAATAGCCCCAGCCTTTCAGCCTCTCTCTCTGGCTCAAATCTAGCAACATCCTTGGAAATCATATCTGAACCCTTGCAAGTTTCACAACTTCTTTCCTATACCAGGAAGACCTGAACTGATTGTGGTAATCTGGCAGCATCTGTGGAGAGAGCAATGGAGTTTATGTTTTGAGTCTAGTGATCCTTCTTGGTTTATTCCAATATTTTCCATGCCTTTTCTCTCTTTTTTTTAAAATTTGTGCCTTCATTGATGTCCAGGGATTGAAATTTAGAAGCTTCTCTTAGTTTTAGTGGGAATGTATTTGTTAAGAGCTCATACTGTTTTTTTTTTCTCCTGGAATATCTCTCAGTGCATTTGACACTGATTATTTTCAAGTTGTTTTCAGTCCACTTCCGTCAAATCTCATCTCACCCGAGTAAAATTGAGCTTCATTTCAGAATTTTTGCTCTTTGTTCCATCTTTCTCCACAACTATGTTAAATCTAAATCTAGTTGATGTACGATCACTTGCACTAAAATATTCCATGGTGATGCTCTTTCGATCTTCATTCCCTAGAACGTAATCTAGAGTTGTCCCTTCTCTTGTTGGACTTGCTAAATAAGTTCTGCAAGCATTTGCAGATTTCGATGTCTTCTGTAACTTGGACATTTGGATTTTAAAAATCAATAAATTGGATATTTGAAATTATTTCTTAATGCTGTTTCATTGTATTAGTAATTTTCTACATATCTGCTCTTTCTTCTGCACCTGATTGAGGTTCTGTAATATGCAATAGTATATTGCTGCTTCCAATTAAAGTGACAGTGTGTTCTTGAGTTTGGGATTTGATTAGAGGTTGTCCAGCATGGAAAAATTTTGCAACCCAGGTTTTGAGGTGGAGATTGAATCATGCTAACAAACTGGCATGTTACTTAGTGCAGACTCAACCCGTCCATCTCTGGTCCTCTACAAAACGTTAGCCTATGGTAGCTGTTTCAGAAAGACCAAGAAAAATATTCTGATTGTTTGTGATGCATAAATTCGAGTTGACATTGGTAATGTAGGTGGGTTAATTCATATCACTTTTGTGAGGCTAATCTAGTAATTTGTCGCAAAGAGGTGGTGATCATGTCATTGGCTGTCACAACAGAAATGCGTGTATGTAAATTTAAAATTGTATTTGAGCAACATGAACAAGATCTATTGTATTTGCTTTGCAAGCAGAACTGATAAAAAGTTTGTAAATTGCTGCAAAATATTTCTGAATTTGGGAAATCATAATATAAAACAGAAAAATAATGTTTTACTTTGGTATATCAGGCATGTTTGCATCTCCACTTTATTTTACTTGAGATGTATTATGAAATTTTGGAATGATACACTTTTAAAAGCACACTTCAAACAAACAATTGAAAAGGCAAGTTTTTTTTCTGGAATGTTGGTGCTAATGAAAATTTGTGATTAAAGAATGTAAGCTTCTGATTTTATGTTGTCTCTTTTTTTAATGTTTTGTTTTCTGACTATTTGAAACTTATAAACAAAATACTACAATTGCGAAAATGAGAATATACCACACCTTAAAATTCATGCAGATGCAGAAAACTATTCATTTTTCCTGTCTCCTGTACTAGATGCCAGATTAGCACTTTGAAAATCTAGCAACGTCAGAGGAAAAGAAAGTTGGTATTGAGATTGTGTGATCACCTGTATGTGAATTAAATTATCCAAGTTTGTTGAAGGTGCAGCATATGGAGAAAGGAAGCAGCTATGAATAGATCTTTTGCAGAAATCAAAGGTAACGGAGTAGGAATTGGAAGAACGGCCATTGGCAATTTTCTGCTTTTTGATAAACTGGATAAGAATGGAACTAGGAAATGCAATCCCACCTAGTTGGATGATGATGATATGCATCTAAAGCTATGTCAAAGGCTGCAGACCAATCAAGAAGGTTGAGGAATCTTTTGCCTTTGTCATAGTCACAATGTGACATTGTACAATAAAAGGAATAACAGTCACAATGTCACTACTAGCATTGAATTTCCCTCTTCTGACGTACTCGAGATTACTGTTATCTGGAAACTGGACGAGCTAAAGAAATACTGTCATTTGAAGAGCAGATTAAAGATTAAGAATCTTGTAGTGACTAACTTGCCTTTTATCCCAGCCTGTCCAAGGCACAAGTCAGGGATATGATGGAATACTCCCCATTTGACTGGATAGGTACAGCTCCAACAACACTCAAGAAACTTTGACATCATCCAGGACCAAGCACCCTGCTTAATCTGGCACCACCTCCACAGACATCTTGCTCGCATTTACCACTGATGTAAAGCATGCAAGATGTATTGCAGAAATTCACTAAGATTCCTTAGAAAGCACCTTCCAAACCCATGACCACTTCCATCTAGAAGGACTGGGGAGCAGAACTGGTCCTCCTGGGGGAAGATGCGGTGGAGGCAGAGGAATTGGGAATAAGGGATACTATTTTTGTATGAGGCTGGGTGGGGAGAAATGTAATCCAGTAATGACCCACGGACTCCACAACTGCCTGGAGTCATGCATCATGGAAATAGACCCTTTGCTCCAACTCGTCCACACTGACCAGACATTCCAAACTGGTCAGTTTCTATTCATATACCCATCCAGATGCCTTTTAAGTACTGTAATTGTGCCCACCTCCACTTTTTCAGATGGCTCATTCCAAACATGCACCACTCTGTGTGAAAATGTTGCCCTTCAAGTTGGTATTGGGACTATTGCTTTTCCTGATCTATGTTAACTGATCTAAATCTTGATGGGCAGGGGACATCCTCAAAGTTTGCAGATGATGCAAAATTGATGTGTAATAAACTGAGGACGACAGTACAGAGCTCAAAGAAGACATAGACAAGTTGCTAGAATGGGTGGCTAGGTGACAAGTGATGGTCTTTGCAGAGAAGTGTGAAGTGATATATTTTAGTGCGAACAACAGTGAAAGATACTTTAAAATAGGTGGTACAATTCTAAAAGGGCAGGAGCGGAAGGTACTGGCTGTATGTGCACAGATCGTGGTAGGTAGCAGGACAGCTGGAGAGAACAGCAAATAAAGCATAGTAACTTCAGCTTTATTCATAGGGACAGAGTAAAAGAGCAAGGTGGTGATGCTGAACTTGTATCAAGACACTTGTGAAACTTCAGCTGGAGTGTTGTGTTCAATTCTGGATACCATCCTATAGGAAGGATGTGAATGCATTAGAGAGTGTAGAAATGATTTATGAAAATGATTCCGGGAATGAATATCTTCACTGATGAGGATAGATTGAAGAAGTTAGAACTGTTATCCCTGGAGATAAAATGGGTTGAGAGGAGATTTGTTTGAGGTTTTGAAAATCTTGAAATTCTCTTGTTCAAAGGACAAGACACAGATTTAATGTGATGTACTAAAGAATTAAGAGTGATGTGAGAAAAAGGTTTTTCACTCAGCAAAAAGTTAGGATTTGGAATGCATTGCCTTACAGTATGGTGAAGACCGATTCAGTTGTGGCAGTCAAGAGGGCATTGGATGATTACTTGGATAAAGGTAATGTGCAAGGGTTTGGGGAAAAGCAAGGGATTGGCACTAGGTAATACTTCCCTAAAGAACTAGTGCAGGCGTGATTGGCCATACTACCTTCTGTGTACAAGACTTCTTTGATTCTGTAGAGTTTAAAGCTAGGACAACCTGGGTGTCTTGGAGAAAGTTTATGACTGGAAGGGAGATAGGTGGCTGAGGTAGTTGATTGAATGCTAAATGCACCTAAAGTAGTCAGTCGTGCGCTCCTTTTGTTAGCTTGTTTCATATTTTGTCTAGCCTCCGGATAAGTGAGTTTCACCTAAATTCCCAATTTGATTGTTTAACGAATCCAATAAGTCCTTACTTAAAATTGCCTAATTTAATGTTTATTTGCTTCAAATGTGAGACACAAATGGGCCTCCTAACCTTGACTCAAGATTGATTTTAATATTGTTTCCTGTGCTTCCCTGCTTCATGACCTCTGAGTTGTCATTACTTCTCTCTCTGACGAGTTCCTGTTCAAGATCCAGATTCGATCTGAAGTTGGAACTCTGATGTCATGCAAGTGAAAGTATTGATGCTTCAGAAGTGTTCAGACCTAGTCATCTTTGTTTTAAAAGATGATTTTTCAAAGCTGCTCCTGCCTTGCTGATCTTTTCCTAAATCTTGGCTCAGGGCAAGCATTTGAGAAAGGGAAACAGTCAGTGGAATACAGCGAGTTTCCTGTATTGTAACTTGCAATTTGTTTTAAAAATAATTTATTTTACAAGTTATTTCATTTAATAATGTAAAATATTTCAATTTGGAAGGTATGTTTTGACATTTTTTTGTTCTGATGAGAGTCCTGTAGAACTGAACTACATTTTTAATATTATCTCCCATAATAATTTGTTTCACTTAACACAGTGCTACATAAAGTTCTGATTTTCAGTAATGCAACCACAATTTTAATTGAGAACACACTGGAACTTGTTTTTATAAAATGTAACTTAGATCTCCACTATAAATGGATTTTCTCCTTACAAACCTACCTTTTAAAGCTTTTCTTTCAAAGCTTTAAAACTCATATATCTGTTGTTTCTTTATTCTATATGTATATCCTCTCTCTTCTGGCATTATTGTTATGTAGATTGGTTTTTCTCACTTTTTCGTTCTCTCTAGAAATAAAACTGTTGCTGGAAACATGTTTTTAATGGACTTAAAGCTGTGTAGCTTCTTTCTGTGATTTGTATGTACCCAAATTCCTTCGCTTCTTTGGCTTCAGTTCAACTCTTGTTTTCAGACTGTCTCCCTAGTCATTGAGAACTCAATCTTACAGAATCTATTGAAAATGTAAGTGTGTATACTGGTATATAATTCAAAGTATTCTGTTCACTTGTACTTTGTAAAATCAAAGTAAATTTTTAAAATCTGGAATGTCCTTCGCACTCAACAGCAATGTAGTTAAGGTATACTTAAATAATGGTGCAGGCTTTGGGGTAAGCAGTGTAATCAATTTTTTTTTAACAGCTATCATGATATACCTCTGGATTAAGTGGGGCAGTGCTGTACTAATTTCATAGCTATCATTTGATATAGTTCAATTCATGGGAAGAAATTAGGCCAGTCCATCTTGTAGATGCTCATTGTCATTGTCAGCAATTATTTGTTCATGAATACGATTGTCCACCTAGGAAATTTGTCTCACCAGTCATGGGTTCATGGGTACCAGCATGGCTTATGAGCCCCATCATAGAACAACATCTCCAACTGCATTTGTTACGTGTTTCTGGGAGTAGAATGGGTCTTAACCATGAGATTTCAGGTATTCCTTTCCATATGTCATCTTGCTGACAGCTTATAAGCCCCAAAAGAAAATGGCTCGTTCCTAGAATAAAATGCTTTTAAATGCAGCTAGTGGTTGCAAAATAGCTGTTGATTGCAATCTTAAAATTTTAAAATCATCTGAGCTTGTAGAGCAAACTTGTTCAGCATGCACTAACAAGTTTTGTCTTTACACCTCGTCATGTTTACTTTGTTATTTTTCTCTCTCCCACTGTACTGAGGTTTTGTACTGCTCACCTACCTGATCCGCACATCACAGCAAATTGATTTTGGAAGACACTTTTTTTTAAAGCTTCCATAATTACTAATGGCAAAGAAGTAGTCTCTTGCCAATGGCTGTAATTGCAAATGTAAACTGTCAGCCTGCGTTGTTCTAACTGCTTCTGAATTACTTGCATTTGACAAGGTACTAGCTGCAAATATAAGTAAGGGGAGTAGTATTGATTGGACAGTAGAATGCCATTATCTTGAAATGGGCAATTAGTATAAAAATGTCTGCAAGTTAACAATCATACTTGCGGGTTTTAATTAGACTGCCACATATAGGTGATGGTTGTAAATCTGCATTTACTGTCCATCTTTGAATTACCTGAGAAAGTAATGTGATGAAAGTTCATAATATGGTTTGGGTTTGGATTTAAAATACAGGAATGATACGTTCTTTCATTCTTAACACAAAACAAGTTTGATTTGTGTGTGTGTGTGTCACAAATCAAACTTGGGTGTTAAGAATGAAATAACATAGAACACATCTAAAATTAAACTGAAAAACTTTCAGTGGTATTATGATGTCTGGAGGTATGTTTTGTTTGCATCCATTTAAATTAATTCTTTATAACCTTTTGAGGTGAATTGTTAAATGCCTTCGAACAAAGGGTTGAATAGAACACCAAGTCAGAACAATCCAGAAGAAGTCAGATAGCGTGCAGATTCATTCAGAGAAAAAGTTTCTAACAGCAGAGGTGGTAGTTTAGCAGAATCCTAAATACTTAGGAATGGGCAATGCAACTGGAGTTATTTAATACAAAGTTCTAAAAGTTGAAGACTGCAAAAGACTTGAGTTGAAGGAGTTCATATTAATTAATAAGTGAACTGTGTTATCTGTTTAAAGCTCTTAGGATGACCCATTAACTAAAGAAAATAGCAAAATTGAAAAAGTTGCCATTAAAAAAACATTACAGCTGTGGAAACTGAACAAGGAACTTGAGTGAAGACTGCATGATCATTGAAGATTTTAATATAAGGTTGTTGAGTACAAAAGGGTTGAATCTTTATTTCTGATATATAATTTTTTGTTTTGTGTTAATAAACTTTTATATTCTTTTGATAAAAGTACATTGTCAGTCTCTTGTGAATATGTTCAGTGCCCACCACAGCAAAGAAATAGAAAACAAACTTACAATATAAAGCCAAATTTCACTCTGACATCTGATTTAACTTGTGATAGTATCACGTGTACAAGTGCCCTAACCAACTCGAAATGATGGTTTACTTTTTCTCTAGGATTTTAATGCACCCATTGAATTTTTTTTTAATTTGGTGTGTGGTTACTTTGCAGTTTCTAAATTTAATAAATGTTTCTTCACTATTTGCCATTGTGAGATTTGAATGCTTCACCTTTTTAAGTTGCTTGCTCAGTACCAAAATCTGTCTCCTATAGAGTTTGGTGTTCTACTTGAGAATCTCTTGAAAATTTAATTGTTTTCTGAAAAAGAAACTTTAAGTAGACTCAGGAAAAATGTGCTTGCTGTCTGCTGTATACATGTTTGATTACTGTTTGGCAAATTATTTCTTTCTTGATCGCCTTTCAATTAAAAGATTTAATTAAAGTATGAGACATTGATCTGATTTCTTTATATAGATTATTTTACAAATAACTGGCAAAGACTTGAATTCTATTCTATTACACCTATCTGTGACTGGTGCTTAACTGCAGAGTCTTGCATTACTGTGCATCATCCTAAAAAGTGCTATAAATTTATGACCTCCTGAAGTTCTCATGACATCAGATTACATATGGGCAAGGAAACCTGCTTCTAATTACCCCACATCATCTCCAAACCTCAGGTGATGAATCAGTGCTCCTCCATATTGACAACTACTTGGACGAAGCACAAAGAGTGATAAGGGAATGAACTCTGGATGGGGACTTCAATGTTCACCACCAAGAGTAGGTCGGTGTACCACTGCTGACTGTATTGATTGGGTTCTTGAGAACTAGGTCTGTGGTGAACCAGCAAGAAAGGAAATGCATATTTAATCTCTTCCTCACCTATCTACCTGCAGCCTGTGCATCTGTACACAATAGTATCAGTAAGAGTGACCACCATATAGTCTAGGGTGTAGGTTTGCTCACTGGGCTGTAGGTTTGATATCCAGACATTTCATTACCTGGCTAGGTAACATCATCAGTAGCGACCTCCAAGTGAAGCCAAGCTGTTGTCTCCTGCTTTTTATTTATATCTTTCTCCTGGATGGGGTTCCTGGAGTTTGTGGTGATGTCATTTCCTGTTCGTATTCTGAGGGGTTGATAGATGGCATCTAGATCTGTGTGTTTGTTTATGGCGTTGTGGTTGGAGTGCCAGGCCTCTAGGAATTCTCTGGCATGTCTTTGCTTAGCCTGTCCCAGTCAAAATGGTGGTTTTTTCATCAGTGTGTAGGGCTACAAGGGAGAGAGAGAGAGAGAGTCGTGTCTTTTTGTGGCTAGCTGGTGTTCATGTATCCTGGTGGCTAACTTTCTTCCCGTTTGTCCTACGTAGTGTTTGTGGCAGTCCTTGCATGGAATTTTGTAGATGACGTTGGTCTTGTGCATGGGTTGTACTGGGTCTTTTAAGTTTGTTAGATTTTGTTTGAGAGTATTGGTGGGTTTGTGTGCTACTAGGATTCCGAGGGGTCTCAGTAGTGTGGCTGTCATTTCTGAAACTTCTTTGATGTATGGTAAGGTGGTTAGGATTTCTGGCTGTGTTTGGTCTGCTTGTCGTGGTTTGTTCTTGAGGAATCTGCGGACTGCATTTTTTGAGTATCCGTTCTTCTTGAATACGTTGTATAGGTAGTTCTCCTCTGTTTCCCAAAGTTCGTCTGTGCTGCAGTGTGTGGTAGCTTGTTGGAATAGTGTTCCGATACTGCTTCATTTGTGTGTGTTGGGATGGTTGCTGGTGTAGTTGGGTATTTGGTCAGTGTTTGTCGGTTTTCTGTATACGCAGGTCTGTTGTCCTTTTTCTTTCAACTGTGATGTCCAGGAATGCGAGTTTGTTGTCGGTTTCTTCCTCCTCTGTGAACTTTATGCCTGTGAGGGTGTTGTTGATGATGTTAAATGTCTCTTCTATCTTGTTTCATGACACAGGTGTCATCTACGTAGCAGACCCAGATTTTTGGTTTGATGGTTGGTAGGGCTGTTTGTTCTAGTCTTTGCATTATGCAAAGACTAATGCAAAGACTAGAACAAACAGCCCTACCAACCATCAAACCAAAAATATGGGTCCATATACAGAAAACTGACAAACACTGACCAAATACTCAACTACACCAGCAATTGTCCCAACACACACAAACGAAGCAGTATCAGAACACTATTCCAACAAGCTACCACACACTGCAGCACAGACTAACTTCGGGAAACAGAGGAGAACCACCTATACGACGTATTCAAGAAGAACGGATACTCAAAAAACACAGTGCGCAGATTCCTCAAGAACAAACCACGATAAGCAGACCAAACACAGCCAGAAACCCTAACCACCTTACCATACATCAAAGAAGTTTCAGAAATGACAGCCTCGGAATCCTAGTCGCACACAAACCCACCGATACTCTCAAACAAAAACTAACAAACTTAAAAGACCCAGTACAACCCATGGACAAAACCAACGTCATCTACAAAATTCCATGCAAGGACAGCCACAAACACTAGGTAGGACAAACAGGAAGAAAGTTAGCCACCAGGATACACGAACACCAGCTAGCCACAAAAAGACACTACCTTCTCTCCCTCGTGGTCCTACACATGGATGAAAAAAAAACACTATTTCGACTGGAACATGCTAAGCAAAGACATGCCAGAGAATTCCTAGAGGCCTGGCATTCCAACCACAACGCCATATACAAACATACAGATCTAGATACCATCCATCAACCCCTCAGAAAATGAACAGGAAATTACATCACCACAAACCTCAGGAACCCCATCCAGGAGAAAGATATAAATAGAAAGCAGGAGACAACAGCTTTGCTTCCCTTGGAGGTCGCCACTGATGATGATACCTAGCCAGGTAATGAAATGTCTGGATATCAAACCTTCAACTCAGCGAGCAAACCTACACCCTAAACCTCAACCTGAACTGCAAACCTTGCAAAACCTGCAAAAACCATATAGTCTTTGTCAAGCCGAAGTCCTGTCTTTGCAATGGGGATGCCTTCTATTGTGTTTTGTGGTGCTGTCACCACATTAAATGAGACAACCTGTGAACAAATGTAGTATCTCAAGGGCATCCTTGGAAGTGCTGCATGCCAGCAGAATTCTATATTCCAACATAATTTGCATCCGCTTAGCCCAGCATATCCCCTGCTCTGCCATCCCTATCACGTCCGGGAACAACCCTGAGTCAACAAAAAGTGTAGGAGGAAATGCCAGGAACAGTGTCAAACTTACCTAAAAATGAGATGTCAATCTGAAGCAACAAACAAGGTTATTTGAGCACCTACAATGTAACATTGAGTGATAGAACAAAACCGTTCCACAACCATGGATCAGATGTAAACTTTCCTGTCATGAATAGTGGTGGACAGTTGAGCAACTTACTGGAGGAGGGGGCTTCTCAAATATTCCCATTCTCAATAATGAAGGAACCCAGCATGTTATTGCAAAAGATAATGCTGAACCATTAACAACAGTCTTAGCCAGAAATGTCAAGTGGATAATCCATCTCTGCTTTGTCCTCGTTTCTCCAGATGTGCCAGGCATGACATGCCTGTCTTCAATCAGTCAATTCATTTCATTCCATTGGAGGTCAAGAAATGGCTGAAAGTATAGGATACTGGAAAGGCTATGGGCCCTGATGACATTCCATTGTAGTACTAAAGACTTGATCTTCAGAGCTTGTCACACCAAGTCAAGATGTTCCAGTACAGCGATAACACTGGCATCTACCAAATGGTGTGGAAAATTGCACAGGTGTGTCCTGCGTACACATGTAGGACCGATTCAACCTGGCTGATTATCACCCAATGTGTCCACTCTCAAACATCTATGAAGTGATGGCAGGGGTCATAAACAGTGCTATCAAGCATCACTTGCTTAACAATATGTGGTCACTGACGCATAATTTCAGATTTCACCAGAGCTAGTTGATTCCTGACTTGATTACAGCTTTGATTAAAAAATGACAAGAGCTGAATTTTAGAGATGAGGTGGAAGGGACTGTCCCTGACATCAAAGCCACATTTTGACCAAGTTTGGAATCAGGAAACATGAGCAAATCTGGAGACAATGAGAATCAGGGGTAGAAGGAGGAGGAGGGAACTCAACATAGGTTGGAATCATGCCTGGCTGTTGGCGGTCAGTTATCTCAGCTACAGGGCATCACAGCAGGACTTCCTCAAGGCAGTGTCCTATACTCTATCAGATGACATGCTGAAATGCAGCAAGATCTGGATGATCTAGGTTTGACAAGTGGCAAGTAACATTCTCACCACAAGTGCCAGACAATGATCATCCCCCCCCAAAAGAGATGATTTAACAATCTACCCATGACATTTTAATTGCATTGCCATCACTGAATCCTGCAGTATTAATATCCTAGGGCTTACCATTGACCAGAAACTGAAATGGATTAGCCATATGTAGAATCCCCACAGTGTGGAAGCAGGCCATTTGGCCCAACAAGTCCCACCAACCTTCCAAAGAGCATCCCACCCAGACCCATCCTGGCGACAAAAGCAGGTCAGAGGCTGGCAATCCTGCAGCAAGTAACTCATAGACTGACTCCCCAAAACCTGTTCTCCTATCTGCAAGACACAAACAAGAATCATGGAATAGTTCCAACGATGCTCAGAAAACTTAAAACCGTGCAGCACAGAGCAATCTACTCTTTCAGTCTTGCCAGATCAAATTCCTGGAATTTCCGCCTCCCTCAAGGCTGCAGTGTTTAAAAGTAACTGACCGACCTAAGCAATAAATAGCTGATGGACAGTTCTAGACATAAAACGCTTAAAGATACCCTAAACACACTTTTTCTGTGGCTTGGTGAGATTGGCCTGGTGGGTTACTCTTGGGAGGGTCGGTGTGGACTTGCTGGGCTGAAGGGCCTGTTTCCACACTGTAGGGAATCTAATCCAAAAAAAAGCTAAGTAGTTAGAGGCAATATTGTGAAAAATGCTCGTTCTGGAGTCTGAGTTAAAGAAACAAAGACTGTATTTAGGCACATGCAAGGGGAGAAGACTTGATTTGTGCTAAGTGCACCCAACTCCTCCACCTCGAGAACCATCTTAGGGAACTGGAGCTGGATGAACTTCAGACCATTTGGGAGGTGGAGGGGGTTATTGAGAGGAGTTACAGGGAGGTAGTTACTCCACAGCCACATGAAGAAGGTAGATGGGTTACCGTCAGGGGTAGAAAAGGGAACTGGCAGGCAATGCAGGGATCTCCTGTGGTCCCCTGGAGTGGGTGTGATTTGAGGTTTGAATCTACTGGGTGGATTGATTTGAGGTTCCAGTCCTCCATGCTGTGCTGAAGCTTGAGCCTCCTTGAGGAGTAAAGTGAGAAAGGGGTTCAAGTCCCCTGGTGGTGAAATTTTGAGGCTCTGGGGGAAGAGTGGCTTGGATTGTGGTGCCATGTGGTCTGCTGAGAGGGCTTTCTCTTTTTACAAGTGTAATTTCCGTGAGAGGATACAAAAAAAACGAAAAAGGGTTGAAATTAAGGTTGTATTAATACTTGGGTTGAAAAAATGTTTCAGTGTAAATTGTGCCATGCTGAGAGTATTTGATGTTTAAGAATGCTGGTTTGTTAAAATCCTGGTTCAGAAAATCCTTTTAAGTAACTGTGTTTTGCCTTATTTGAATCCGGATCTCAATTCAATGTGTTTTGTTGTACATTGAAATTGTACAACATTATGTCCTCAAAACAAATTGAATGAGAACCTTAAGACCCTGAGTTGTTCCAAATCCAACAATGCTTGTTTTAAAAAACAGTTAGGTCAGTGGTCATGCTTTAATCAGATGAGAATATTGTATTAAAATATCTTTGTATTTTTAATGCAGAGTGTTCACAAAAAGAAGAGTGCGTTTTAAGTTTGATGTTTTAAGATTTTAGAGAATATTTGAACTTGAGGCTGAGCTGTTTGTTATCTTAATTATTGTTAAGACTTCATTGGCCCCCTTCATATTGTAAATACAAACAATGTTGATCTCTACCAAAGTTGCCACTGTAATTCTTAGTGCTTTATTTGGGAAGTTTCATTTTGGAGAACATATTTTAAAATATTCAGCATTTGTTTCCCATTAATGTTTGAGACTTAAATCTGAACTGAAACTGCCTCTTCAATTGCGAAAGCACAGGAAGCATTTTATTGTTTTCTTGCTGTTCTAGATTTTGGAAATACTTTTCTGGAAAGCTTTGACATTGATCAAGTATTAACTTGTTAAAGAAAAATAATTTTTGAATATCCTGAAATGGGTCCCCCAAGGGTTTGATTTTAGAATCGTTGTTGTTTATAATTGACTGACTGAATTGTTTAGGTAGCACAATTTTAGAAGTTTATAGATTGTATAAAACTTGATAATGTCATTAATAGTGAACAGAGTAACAGACTTCAAGATGCCTAAGAATGTTGAAATGGGTAGACATAATTTAGTGTAGTTAAATGTGTGATTGACTTCATACTGATAACCACCTTGGCAAGGAAGGAATGAGAGAAGAAATGCAGAGATACTTTCAGAAGCTAACATCCTCTCTAGAATTTCTAGAGGTAAAGCATGCCTTCAGACCACCACCCACCCCTCCACAACCTGATCAACTGATTCACTCAGCTCTTCAGTCACGAGCATGAAAAGTGAAGAAACTAACAATAGTGAAGAGGAGGTCGGAACGCTTTTTGTCAGTGGCCTTCCTATGGACATTAAACCACATGAGGTTTACCTTGTCTTTTGATCATTTAGGGAAATGAAGGTTCACTGATCAAGCTAACATCAAACAGCCAGTTGGCTTTGTTACGTTTAACAGCAAAGTGGGAGCAGAAGCAGCAAAGAATGATGTGTTCATCTAGCCTGCAGCTGTAGCTGCTGCACCACACGCTCAGATGCACTGGTATCCTCCAACTGAAGCATCTCCGGAAGGATGGCAGTCTCGTCAGTTTTGTTAAGTGTTTAACTGCCATTATCAAGACTTCAGATTTCTCTGTGGAGTGATGCGCAAGGACAGGTTGAATTTTGTTTTCAGGTTGGACTTTACTGAAGGAAACTTTGGAAAACTGGCTCATTTTCACTCTACTTTGGAGGGAATGGAGTGGTCACTAAGGACTGTTGATTTAAGAACTTGTGAATTATTTTTCCCCACATGAAAAGATTCTTCAAATTCTATTTACTGTAACAGACTAGTAATTTTGTATAATCACTGCATGTTGTGCATCAATAACTTGCTTAAATACTGGCTGTCAGAGTTTCATGAAAGCTGGTAATGCCATTGGCTATCATGAAATGATGAAAGGAGGCATGAGAATGTGTATAGGGTATAAGCAAGCAGGGAAAGCGTTAACTTAGCTTAAGTTCTGAGTTTTGTGAAAGATGAGAAATAAGAACTTAGTTACCAATGGGGGGTGCTAGAGACAAAGTTAATGGATTAACAAGGTGGAAACACAGTCATTACATTCAACTATTTAACAATATTGGAAGCATTCAGTATGTAGTTAGTTAACAAGATGAAGAGTATTCATTATGTGAAGCCAGTTAAGGTTAAGAACATTCATTATGGAACAGCAGATGGCCTAATCTTTACTGCTGATGCTCAATATGCATGTTGCCTTATCTGGATGCTTATCCCTGTAAAATTACTATATAATTCATTAAGAAACTGCTATTCCAGAGAAGATAGAGACCTCATATACCTGTGCACATGGACAATCATTCTGTCTCCCTCCAGGGCCCGTAATAAAGATGGAGGTAAAACTATACTGTCTCAGTTCTTTGCTTCGACTGAGGGGGGAAATGGGATGATGGTTTCCCCATAACAACAAGTATACTGTTTTGGATACTGTTGGCGGGTACGGCCTACTGGGGTAAGCAATGGGGCACATGTCTTGGGTGCAGAGTCTATCCCTGTTGCTCAGGGGGGAAGGGGGAAGAGAAGCAGAGCTTTAGTCATTGGAGACTCCATAGTTAGGGGGACAGATAGGAAGTTTTGTGGGAACGAGAGAGACTCACGATTGGTTTGTTGCTTCCCAGGTGCCTCTGGGGCCTCTGATCGTGTTTTTGGGAGGGGGAGCAGCTCCAAGTCATGGTCCATGTAGGCACCAACGACATAGGTAGGAAGAAAGGTGGGGATCTAAGGCAGAAAATCAGGGAGCTAGGTTGGAAGCTTAGAGTGAGAGCAAATGAGAGTTGTTGTATCTGATTCGTTTCCCTTGCCACATGCTGGTGAAGCGAGGAACAGGGAGAGAGCAGACCTGAACACGTGGCTGCAGGGATGGTGCAGGAGGGACGGTTTTGAATTCTTGGATAATTGGAGCTCTTTCTGGGGAAGGTGGGATCTCTACTAACAAGATGGTCTTCACCTGAACCAGAGGGTTCCCAATATCCTGAGGGGAAATTTGCCATCGCTGTTCGGTTGGATGGAGGTAGGGATTGAAACTAACGCAGCAGGAGTGTGAGAACCTGAATTGAAATTCCAGTGTACAGGAGGTTGAGGGTAGTGAGCTCTGTGATCGGTTTACAAGATTGGAGAGGGCAACGGCAACCAGGATGTTGTCTTGATATGTGTGTACTTCAGTGCCAGAAGCAGCTGGAATAAGGTGGGTGAACTTGCAGCATGGGTTGGTACCTGGATTTTGGTGTTGTGGCCATTTCATAGACATGGGTAGAGGAGGGACAGGAATGGTTGTTGCAGATTCTGGGATTTAGGTGTTTCAGCAAGAACATAGATTATGGTAAAAGGGGGGAGTGTGGCATTGTTAATAGAGGATAATATTACAGCAGCTGAGAGAACGTTTGAGGGCTCATCCACTGAGGTAGTTTGGGCTGAGGTTAGAAACAGGAAAGGAGAGGTCACCCTGTTGGGTATTTTCTATAGGTCTCTGGTTCCAGGGCTGCAGAGGAAAGGATAACAAAAATGAATCTCGATAAGAATGAGAGTAACAGGGTAGTTGTTATGGGGGACTTTAACTTCACAATATTGATTTGGAATACTATATTTAAGTAGTTTAAATGGTTTTTTTGTTTAATGTGTGCAGGAGGGTTTTCTGACACAGTATGTAGACAGGCCAACAAGGGGTGATGCTATATTGGATTTGGTACTAGGGAATGAATCTGGCCAGGTGTTAGATTTTGAGGTCGCTGAGCTCTTCAGTGATAGTGACCATAATTCGGTTACGTTTACAATAGCAATGGGCAGGGATGGGCATATACCACAGGGAAAGAGATATAACTGGGGGAAAGGGCAATTGTTATGCGATTAGGCAAGATTTAGGATGGGGAATGAAACTGCAGGGGATGGACCCAGATAAAATGTGGAGCTCATTCAAGGCACAGATATTGTGGGTCCTTGATAATTATACACCTATCAGACAGGGAGGTAGTTGTCGAGAGAAGGAGCCATGGTTTACTAAAGAAGTTGACGCTCTTGTCAAGAAGAAAAAGAAGGTTTATGTAAGAATGAGGTGTGCAGGCTCAGAAAGAGGGCTTGTGTTATAAGTTAGCCAGAAAAGATCTAAAGAGAGGGCTAAGAAGAGCCAGGACAGGGCATGAGAAGTTGTTGGCAGGTAGGATCGAGGAAACCCTAAGGCCTTATATAAATATATCAGGAATAAAAGAATGACTAGAGTAAAGTTAGGGCCAATCAAAGTTGTGTGTGGACTCTGAGGATGTAGGGGAAGCACTTAATGAAAACCTTTTGTCAGTATTCCAATCAAAAAGGGCAATGTTAGTGGGAATACTGAGATCCAGGCTATGAGATTAGATGGGATTGAGGTTGACAAAGAGGTAGTTTTAGCAATTTTGGAAGATCTGAAAATAGATTACACCCCTGGGCCGGTTGGGATTTACCCTCTGATTCTTTGGAATGCAAGGGAGGAGATTGCAGAACCTTTTGGCTTCGATTTTTTAAGTTGTCATTGTTGACAGGAGTAGTGCCAGAAGACTGGAGGATAGCAAATTATCCCTTTTTTAAGAAGGGGAGTCAGGACAACCCTGGTAATTATAGGCCAGTGATCCTTACTTCGGTTGTGGGTAAGGTGTTGGAAAAGGTTATAAGAGATGATTTATCTAGAGAGGAATAAGTTGATTTGGGATAGTCAACACGGTTTTGTGAAAGGTAGGTTGTGCCTCACTAATCTTTTATTGAGTTCTTCGAGAAGGTGACAAAACAGGTGGATGAAGGTAAGACAGTTGTGGTGTATATTTACCAGTAAGGCATTTTGATAAGGTTCCCCACAGTAGGCTATTACACAAAATGTGGAGTTTCAGGATTGAAGATGATTAGCAGTTTGGATCACAAATTGGCTAGCTGAAAGATGACAGAGGTTGGTGGTTGATGGGAAACGTTCATCCAGGAGCTCAGTTACCAGTGGTGTTCTGCAAGGATCTGTTTTTGTGGCCATTGCTCTTTGTCATTTTTGTGAATGATCTGGATGTGAGCGTAAAAGGATGGGTTAGTAATTTGCAGATGACACGAAGATAGGCAGAGTTGTAGATAGTGCCGAAGGATGATGTGGGTTACAGAGGGATATAGATAAGATAGAGCTGAGCTGAGAAGTGGCAAATGGAGTTTAATATGGAAAAGTGTGAGGTAGTTTACTTTGGAAGAAATAACAGGAATGCAGAGTACAGAACTAATGGTAAAATTCTTGGCAGTGCAGATGAACAGAGATCTGTGTCCAGGTACATAAATCCCTGAGGGTTGTTAAGAAGGCATACGGTATGTTGGCATTTATTGGTAGGAGGATTGAGTTTCGGAGCCACTAGATCATGCTCCAGCTGTACAAAGCACTGGTAAGGCCGCACCTGGAGTATTATGTGCAGTTCTGGTCACTACATTACAGGCAGGATGTGGAAGCTTTGGGAAGGATTCAGAGGAGATTTACTAGCATGTTGCCTGGTATGGAAGGGAGTTCTTATGAGGAAAGCTGAGGGAACTGAGGCTGTTTTCATTGGAGAGAAGGTTGAGAGATGACTTAATTGAGACATAAGATAATCAGAGAGTTAGATAGGGTGGATAGTGAGAGCCTTTTTCCTCAGATAGTGAAGGCTAACACGAGGGGACATAGCTTTAAATTGAGGGGTGATAGATTTAGATATCCAGGGGTAGTTTCTTTACTGTTGCAGGCAGGCTGTTTCACGCCCCTACTACTCTGGATAGTGTAGACTTGCTGATGTTAAAAACATTTAAATGGGCATTGGATATATATTGGATAATAATGGAATGGTGTCGGTTCGATGGGCATCCGATTACTTTCACAGGTTGGCGCAACATCGAGGGTCAAGGGCCTGTACTGTGCTGTAACGTTCTATGTTCTAAGATTTCAGTCATGCAAATAACTTCTCAGTTAGCCTATGTGTGGAACCTCAGGAGTTGGGGAAGATTCTAAAAGTGTATTTTGAATCCGTGTTTACTGTGGAGAAGGATATGGAAAATATAAAATGTGGGGAAATAAATATCGACGTCTTGAAAAATCTCCATATTAGAGGTGGTGGTGCTGCACTGCTTAAAATGCATAAAAATGGATAGATCTCAAGGACCTGATTAAGTGGACCCTAGAACTTTGTGGGAAGCCAGGGAAGTCATTGCTGGGCCCCTTGCTGAGATTTGTATCATAGATATCTACAGGTGAGGTACTGAAAGACTGGAGATTGGCTAATGTGATAACACTATTTAAGAAAGGCAGTAAGGAGAAGCCACAGAATTATGGACTGGTGGGCAGGTTGTTGGAAAGCATCCTGAGGGACAGTATTTATATACATTTAGAAAGGCAAGGGCTGAATAGGAACAGTGAATATGGCTGTGTGTATGGGAATTCGTGTCTCAGTAACTTGACTGAGTTGTTTGAACAAGTACTGAAGAGGATTGATGAGGGCAGAGTGGTGGACATGGTGTAGTGGACTTTGTGTCAGGCGTTCAACAAGGTTCCTCCTGGTACCCTGGTGACCAAGGTTAGATCACGTGGAATACAAGAAGAACTAGCCATTGGATACAGAACTGGCTTGAAGGTAGAAGACTGGTAGTGGTGGTTTGTTTTTCAGGCTGGAGTCCTGTGACCAGTGGAGTGCCACAAGGATTGGTGCTGGGTCGACTGCTTTTCATCATTTATATAAATGATTTGGATGTGAACATAGGAGGTTTAGTTAGTAAGTTTGCAGAAGGCACCAAAATTGGAGATGTAGTGGACAGCGAAGAAGGTTACCTCAGAATAAATTGGGATCTTGATCAGATGGGCCAAGGTGTAGCAGATGGAGTTTAATTTAGATAAATATGAGATGCTGTATTTTGGAAAGGCAAATCAGGGCAGGACTTGGACACTTAATGGTAAGGTCTTGAAGAGTGTTGCTGAACAACAAAACCTTGGAATGCAGATTAATTGTTCCTTGAAAGTGGAGTCGCAGACAGATATGATAGTGAAGGTGGTATTTGATGTACTTGCCTTTATTGGTCAGTGGGAGGGCAATGCCACTTCCACTCAGTTGATTGGCAGAACTGGTCCTCCCCCTCAACAACTTCTCTTTGGAATCCTTCAGGCCAAAGGGGTAGCCATCAGCACCCACATGGGCCCCAGCTATGCCTGCCTCCTTGTAGGATAGGTGGAACAGTCCATCTTCTGCAGTTGCAACGACACCATCCCCCACCTTTTCCTGCTCTACATCGATGACTGTATTGGAGCCACCCCATGCTCCTGTGAAAAGGTTGAACAGTTTATCAACTTCACCTAAGTTCACTTCACTTGGCTCATCTCGGATACCTCTCTCCCCTTCCTGGACCTGTCTGTCTCTATCTCCGGTGACCGACTCAACACTACCTTCTATTTCAACACTGACTTCTGCTTGTTTGGGTTTGTTGCTGAGAAATCGGCAGGCCGTGTTCATTGGGTACCCGCTCTTTTTGAACACACGGTATAGGTGATTTTCCTCTGCTGCAGTGTGTGTTGGCTTGTTGAAATAGCAAGCAGACAAAACACGTCCAGAAACCCTAGTCACACTCCTTACATCAAAGACATCTCTGAAATGACTGCCAGACTAGTCAGACATCTTGACATCATGGCAGCCCACACTAAAACAGCAGCTAATGAACTTGAAAGACCCTATACAGAGGACAAGCAAAACTCGTCGTTTACAAAATACCATGCAAGGACTGTGACAAATAGGTAGAAAACTAGCCACCGGGATACGTGAACACCTACTAGCCACAAAATATGACCCCCTCTCACTAGTATCCTTACATATGGATGAGGAAGGACACCACTTCGACTAGGACAAGTCAAACAACAACACGCACGAGAATTCCTAGAAGCATGGCATTCCAACCGGAACTCTAACAACAAACACAACAAGTTAGACCCCATCTACCACCCCTGAGAAAAGGAACAGGAAGTGACTTCACAGGAAATGACATCACCAGCCCAAAGAAAACCAAACATATAAATAGAAAGCAGGAACTTTCAGCAATGCTTTGCCTGAGGCCCACTAAAGATGTTCCCAGGATGGTGACAAAACATCTGGAAATCAACCTTCCAGCTCAGCGAGCAAACCTACATCCAAAACCTCAACCTGAGCTATAAATCTCAAAATTCACTTCAGTGTGACAGTTTTAAAGCAATGAACATGAATCATCCAGTAGCCTTTTGAGTGGTATCTCAAAATTAGTGCTAAATTATGAGCTGTTGAATGCTGCAGGCCAATGATCAGTAGAATCTAGCTTCCAGCTACCAAAAATCCCCTTAGTACCCCAAGAAGTACTATTTTAATAATATGTGGTTTATTGGTTCAATCACTTCATATAAATATTTAAATTTTAGATACTTGGGAACTCTTACCCAAAATATATTAACTTAAGCAGTAGAAAAAGCTAATGAATTGCAAAATTTGTCTCTTTAGTTGAGTCAAATGAATAATTGCAACTGTTTGCTATCTCAGATGGGAAATAAACCATTAAATGTTTAGACATAGTGATCCAAATGCGATTGTAGTTGAAATTTTCTTTGATATGTTGACTAAATTATTTTAAAAATTGAATTGTATTTATACAAGTGTGTGTTAATGGACTTGAAAATAAATTGAACCTGCATTTGTGGTGTGCTGAATCTCACAATTGAATGCAATTACAGCATGTAGTATAATAATTGAAATCATTTACGTTGAGTCACCAAAGTGTTCAATTCCAATCCCTTGACAACTATAGAAAGTGGTATTTCATTACCAGCCTTGACCACAATGTGAAGATTTGGTGAATAATATGCTTTATTGTTATTTAAAACTAAAAGATATGTTCTTTTAAGGAGCAATAGCATTTCTTAGCCAAAATATCAGGTTGTGATACATAGCTACCTTCAGGACTTATAGTATATTTTGCCTGATAATTCTATAAACTGTCAATCCCAGCAGTATCTAGTGGCAGTACTTGAGAACTGCAGAATTTAGAGTTGTTGTATGATTGCACTAGGGCCCTTTTGACTCTAATATTAATTATTATTCACCTCCCATGGAGAGTTGAGACGAACAGCACTTTTCAGGTCAGGCAGATGTAACAGGAATGAGGGATAATTTGGATTGGTGAAGGCAGTGAGATTGGTGAAAATAGACTGGAAGGACAGGTGGAAGGCAGCTAATGTGTAGGGAGAGGCGTGACCTGTTGAGAGGAAATAAAAGGGGCTAGTGGACAGGAGAAGCCCATGGGTGTGTGGTGTATGCAAAATCAATGATGAATGCCTTTGTTAAGGGAGAGTGTTTTGAAATGTGAGATAGGTGACAGTTAAAACAGAGAAACGAGCCAGTAGAGTATGCATTATTGAATTCTCGTTAGCATCCACTAAGGAGGACCTTAAGCAGTAATAGCCTTTTTACATTAGTTGATCACCCAGACCGGGAGCAAGGACTACAGGCAAATGCAGCAAGCTCGGTGGAGGGTCCAAGTCATGTTTGGATTGGTAAATTGCTTTTGACTTTTTTTTAAAATCAGTCTGTTCAGATATTCTGTGGGACCTGAACCTTGATCCTCTGCCCCAGAGATGGGGACATGATCGCTGTGACAGAAGAACCCCAAGTTGTCTTTAAAACAGATTAAATTTATTTGTAACAGTTGCATAGAATCTCTCACCTTGTAATATTGAAAAAGGCTTTTAGCTATGTTAGTCTATAAATGAGTCTCATTATGTTCTTTGTGCCATCCTGGTTGTCCAATTTCCTATATCTCACCTACTAAGTCATTTAGCCACATTAGCCAGTGCCTCTGTTTATGCTTGACATGAGCTGCCTTCTAACTACAACTCTATTTATTTAAAACATATAGAAATCTCTCCTTTCACTCTACAGATGCTGCCAGAACTGCTGAATTTCCCCGTCATTCTATGTTTATTTCAGATTTCCAGCATATACAGTCCCTAGTCTTTTACTCTAATTCATTATCCCAATTTCACAGCCTTTGATTATCTTCTTTCGCGTGTCCTACTCTATCTTCTAAAATGCATCTATTCTGTTCACCTCTGGTAGAGTCAGAGTGATGTACAGCATGGAAACAGGCCCTTCAGTCCAACTTGCCCATGCTGACCTGATATCCAAAATAAATCTAGTCCTATTAAGTCCATATCTCTCTCAAACCCTTTCTATTCATATACCCCTCCAGATGCCTTTTAGATTAGATTACTTAGTGTGGAAACAGGCCCTTCGGCCCAACAAGTCCACACTGACCCACCGAAGCGCAACCCACCCAGACCCATTCCCCTACATTTACCCCTTTACCTAATACTATGGGCAATTTAGCACAGCCAATTCACCTGACCTGCACATCTTTGGACTGTGGGAGGAAACCGGAGCACCCGGAGGAAGCCCACTCGGACGCGGGGAGAATGTGCAAACTCCACAGTCAGTCGCCTGAGTCGGGAATTGAACCAGGGTCTCTGGCGCTGTGAGGCACAGTGCTAACCACTGTACCACCGTGCTGCCCACAAATTGTAAGTATTGTAATTGTACCAGCTTCCACCACTTCCTCTGGCAATTCATTCCATATACGAGCCACCCTCTGCATGAAACAGTTGTCCCTTAGGTCCCTTGTAAACCTTTCCCCTTAAACCTATTCCCTCTAGTTTTGGACTCATTCATCCCAGGGAAAAGACCTTGTCTATTTACTGTATCCATGCCCCTCACGATTTTATAAATCTCTAAAAGGTCATCCCTCAGCCTCTGACATGCAGGGAAAACAGCCCAGCCTATTCAGCCTCTCCCTGTTGCTCAAACTCTCCAACCCTGGCTACGTCCTTGTACTATAAATCTATTTTGAAACCTTTCAAGTTTCACAACATCCTTCCTATAGGAGGGAGAGCAGAACTGCACACAGTATTCCAATAGTGGCTGAACCAATGTCTTGTGTAGCTGCAACATGACTTCCCAACCCTGACATTCAATGCACTGACCAAAAAGATAAGCATACCAAACGCCGTCTTCACTACCCTATCGACCTGCAAATCTATTTTCAAGGAATTACTTCAAGGTCTCCTTGTTCAGCAACACTCCCTAAGACCTTACCACTTAAATGTATAAGTCCTGTCCTGATTTGCCTTTCCAAAATGCAGCACCTCCCGTTTACCTGAATTAAACTCCATCTGCCACTCCTCAACCCAGTGGCCCATCTGATCAAGACCTTGTTGTACTCTGAGGGGGAAACTTCTTTACTGTCCAATTTTGGTGTCATCTGCAAACTTAGCATATCGCCTGTGTTCACATCCCAATCATTTATGTAAATGATGAAAAACAGTGACCCAACACCAATCCTTGTGACACACAGCTGGTCATGGGCCTCCATTCTGAAAAGCAACCCTCCACGACCACCCTTTGTCTTCTACCTTCAAGCCAGTTCTATACCCAAATGACTAATTTTCACTGTATTCTATGTGATCTAACCTTGCTAACCAGTCTACCATGAAGAACTTTGTTGAATGCCTTACTGAAGTTCTTAGATCAGGTCCACCGCTCTGCCCTTGTCAATTGTCTACGCTGTTACTTCAGAAATTTCATTCAAGTTATTGAGACATGATTTTCCACGCACAATACCATGGAAGTATTCCAGTCGCCTGGACTTGCTATTCACCCACAACTGCTACTTATTTCTTAACTCAAGGTATTGTGCGCTTGATTCTATAGTGCCTAGCCTCCCTACAATGAAAATATGGCAGACTAAGCGAAGTCATGACGTTTCCCAACTTTACCTCTACATCTCCAGCATAGAATTTGGCTCCGTGTTTATACTTTTCGATTTTATTCTTCTTGAAGTGAACTTCAGTGCTTGGGTTGTGTTTTGTCCTTGCCTGCATTGTTACTTTGATTCATTGCAGTACTGCTCTTCTCATGTGAGACAAACAAAGGTCAGCAAAAAGATGGCAGGGGTACTGTATTATAGAGATGCATCCTTGAAATAAGTCAGCAGATTTTTGGGATCTGTTCATAGCAAAGTTTATTGAAACAGTTATTGCTGTTGAAAGCGTTATATTTAGGCGTAACACTAAAGTCTCATATCAGCTATTATATGCAATTGCATATTACAAAGAATGAAGAAGTGCAGCTACTACAAGCAAAAGGAAATCTGCGTTACCTTGCATCTGTTCAGTCATTAATAAAGTGATGGAAGGAGTCATCAACAATGCTATCAAGCAGCACCTGCTCAGCAATAACCTACTCAGTGACGTCCAGTTTGGGTTCTGCCAGGGCCACTCAGCTCCTGACCTCATTACAGCCTTGGTTCAAATATGGGCAAAAAAAGAGCTGAATTTCAGAGGGGTGAGTGACAGCCCATAACATCATGGCTGCATTTGAGAGTGTGGCATCAAGGAGCCCTGGCAAAACTGGAATCAATGGGTGGCGGAAGCAAACTATCTACTGTTTGGAGTCCAAGGAAGACAACTGTGATTGTTGGCAGTTGATCATCTCTGCTCCAAGACATCGCTGCAGGAATTCCTTAAAGTAGTGTTCTAGAACCAACCATCTTTAGCCAATTAATCAATTATTTTCCATCTGTCATAAAGTCAGAAGTGGGGATGTTCATTGATTGCACAGTGCTCAGTAACATTTGCAGTTCTTCAGATACTGAAGCAGTCCATGTTCAAATACAACCAAATTTGGACAGTATCCAGACTTGGGCTGACAAATGCCAAATAACATTTGTGTCACACAAATGCCAGGCAATGACTATATCTAAGAGGAAACAATCTAACCACTACTCCTTGACATTCAAGTGTGTTACTATCACTGATTCTCCCCCCCCCCCCCACCCATTATCAACAACGTTAGGGTAACCTTACCATTGACCAGAAACTCAACTGAATTTGCCACAGAAACACTGACTACAGGAGCAGGCCAGTGGCTAGGAATACAGTGGTAGGTAACTCACCACCTGACTCCCTAAAGCTTGTCTGTCATCTACAAGTAACAAGTCAGGAATGTGATGGAATATTTCCCACTTACCTGGATGGATGCAACTCCAAAAACACATTACCACAGAAGGCTGTGGAGGCCAGGCCATTGAGTATATTGTCCCCTTGATACTCAATAACCTAAGGGTTACAGGGAGAAAGTGGGAGAATGGGGTTGAGAAACCTACCAGCTATGATTTGAATGGCAGAGCAGATTCAATGGGCTGAATGGCCTAATTTCTGTTCTTAGTCTTATGAACTAACATTCAAGAAGCTTGGCACTATCCAGAATGAAGCAGCCCACTTGGTTGGCACCATGCCCACAGGCACCTACTCCCTCCAGTACTGATGTTCAGCAGCAGTACAAGATACACTGCAGAAATTCACCAAAGATCCTTAGATGACATCATCCAAACCCATACCACTTCCATCGAGAAAGACAAGGGCAGCAGATAGATGGGAACACTGCCATCATGTTCCTGTCCAAATCGCTCACCATGTTGACTTGGAAATATATCTCTGTTCCTTTTTTCTCTTGCTGCGTAAAAATTCTTGAATTCCCTCCATACAGTCTTTATGCATCAACTTAGTATATGGACTGCAGTAGTTCAAGATGGGAGCTCTCCTCCTCCTCCACCTCAGGGCTGTAGGAACAGGCAATAACTGCAGGGCTAGCCAGCGATTTCCACATCCTACAAGTAAATGAAAAGAAACCTTCTTTTCTTCCCTGTACAGATATGGCTGATGTCTGACACGACTGAATCTGTAATTTGTACCACTCCATTGTAATTCTGCATCAGCTTTTAACCAGTTTCCTTTAATCAAAATAATAATATGATCGTAATGTTTCAAGTTGGCATTTAATATCTAAAAATTTCTATTGGAGTGCCATCTAGAGGAATAATTGGTACAATAACAAAAACAGCAACTTGTATTGCTACTGTACACCTGATAATTGAGGGATGAGATTATTGGGAAGATGGTCCTCACACTTCCAATGGAAAGGTTTGAGTATTCAAGCTCAAGATGAACCATAATCGACTATAACCTGGCGTTGTGATTTTTAACATAATCTGTTGTGCCTATTTATTGTTCCCCACTTGTGAAATTTAAACAGTTGTTGCAGCTAAAAGAAGGTATAGTTAGAAACAAGATCTTCCTATCTCTGTCCTTTTGCCAATGACTGACTTTATTCTTTCCAAGCTGAAAATGTGTTGCTGGAAAAGCGCAGCAGGTCAGGCAGCATCCAAGGAACAGGAGAATCGATGTTTCAGGCATAAGAAGAAGGGCTTATGCCCGAAATGTCAATTTTTCCTGTTCCTTGGATGCTGCCTGACCTGCTGCGCTTTTCCAGCAACACATTTTCAGCTCTGATCTCCAGCATCTGCAGTCCTCACTTTCTCCTCCTTTATTCTTTCCAAGCCAGTGCAGTTAAAAACCCAATAAAAATTTGGGTTTTCCTTCCAGCTGATGTTATTATTGGACAAGCCAGATCCCAGACTAAAATCTTGCTTGTTTGATTTCTTTTGGTTTTAAATATGTGGTCTTTCATTGAAACACAGCATGCAATGCTGCAGATTCAAACTTAACAATAAAGCAGTAAATGAGAAGTTTATTGCACAAATTAAGACAACTGAATAAACCAAACTATATATAGCACACATACAAATAACTTAACACAATAAAATATAATCCCAATTAATCCCAATGATAGTCCTTCATAATACACATCAGAGGAAATTTTCTTTAATTTCACATCTATAGGACTAAGTTTCATTGTGGCTGCAATTCAGACAATATGACCGCCTCTTCCCAGCTGAGCTTTCTCAGCTTCAGATGAAATCTAAATTTGTAACCAAGTGCATCTTGTCTGGAACTTCCAACCTAGACTGCTTACACTGAGGTAACCTCTTAACAGTCTAAATATCAATTGTTTTGATGACTACCTGAGCTTGAAATGCAGAGGAATACCAACAACGAGGTTTCAATTCCCGCAATAGCTGAGGTTACCATGAAGTGTGTGTCTCGCCCTCTCGCGCTCGCTCGTGTTCTCCCTCTTTTCGGCAGAATTCAAAGTGTTCCATGGGCATGTAAGTAATAAAATGTTGGTAATTGGCAGAGTGATGCTGATGTCTGACCCATACAGGAGACAAAGGGCAGGGTTGAGATACTAAATGACTACTTTCATCCCTGTCTTGACCATGAAAGTAGGTACTGCCATAGACTTCATGAAGGAAGGTATAGTTGCCACGTTCGGTGGGTTGAAATTGTTAAAAAGGAGGCTTTAAAAAGGCTGGCTGAACTTGAAGTTGACAAGTTGCAAAACTAAATAGTGTGACTGAGATACTGAGGGAATCAGGAGTGGAAATTGGCACAGCCACTTTCATTCCTCCTCTCCTACAAAAGTAATGCTAGGGCACTGGAACATTTTTTGTAAATGTTCCAACTTTGGTTAATTAAAAAATGCCCAAGAATAAGCCCTGCTTCAGAGGCTAATCTATTTAACATCAATGTTGTAAGAACTCTGGAAATTGAAGCAATGTTGAATTAAGTCATCTTGAAAATTGAGAATTAAGAAAAGCCAGCACAAATTTATGCATTTGCTCCAGCAAATTAATCGAGGACCAGCTTAATTTCACCAGCTTAATTGTGTTTGAGGTAGCACAAACCTAAGGATCTTGCTGCTGAAATTGTGTGCCATGTCACAGGACTAGTTTGATAGCGAAGTCAGACAAGTTGACTTGGATTTTGCTTTGGTAATGATAGTAAAAGCAGCATTTGAAAGTTTGGATATGTGCACAATAGCACAAAGTCCTTTAATTCTCTTGCACTCATGCATTGACAAAAACTTCCAGTCAATTGACATTAGTTGCATTGTAAAATGCATAGAAAAAGGTTGGAGCCTGTTGAATGATGTGCAGCTGAGTTTTTAATGGCTTAGTAATTTTATAATGTTGCCAAATTGGCCTTGAAAAGCTAATGTATTTAGACAGAAAAGCTAATTTTTGAGGAGTCAAAAATATCTCCAAGGTATTTAAAAAAAACACGTTTATCAACACTCAATAGTTTTAAAGTAGTATTTTTAGCTTCTATCTTAACACTGTCATAATTTATTCCACAATCTGAGAACATAAGTTAGAAGTAATGGATTGTAAAAGCTTTAAACGACTTGGTTTCCTGTGTGAAACTTCATTATGCTTGCTGATGTCATAGCTTCAGCAGGTTAAGCCATCCCCTTGACTTGGCGCCAGATTTTAAACTGTTCTGTAGAAAGAGGAATTCCTGCCTTTTGATATTGTTTGACCTTTGTGAGCAGCTTTCTTCAAAAACATTGGAAAGCACCTTTTCACTTTGCTGTTGACTGACTGTAAAATCAAGCTATTTTTGCTATCATTCTCCTTAATCATATGTTGTCATCCAATATATATCCCTTCCTCACCTCTGAATTTAAGCCACTTAATAGGTGTTGGTATCTTTGCTGAATTCAGTTTTATGCTTTTTACTGTTTTCAAAAACATTTCACCCTTTTATTTTTAACTGAAATGTACAGATGCTCACTTTTTCTCTGGGATTTTGTGTGGCTTGGGAATTGATAACTGGTCACATGGAAATGCCAAATTATTTGAACAATATTTTGCAAGAGTTTTCATGGTGAAGGATCGTGTAGACATTCCAAAGATATCTGGTAAGAAAGGTGCTAGTGAGTGGATAGGTTTTATAACTCTCTGTAGCATGAAAGGATAAAGTATTGACAAACTAAAGGAAGAAAGTTGGCAGGACCTGACTATTTGCATCCAGGGGATTTCAAGTAAGTAGCTGCAGAGATAGTGAAGCAATGGTCAAAAGATGCCAGAACTCACTAGGGGGTTCCAGAGGTTTGGAAAAAGTGCACCCCTCTTCAAGAAGAAAGGGTGTTAGAAATCAGGAAATGATATGTCAGCTAGCCTAAGGTGTGTAGATGGGAAAATGCTGGTGTCCATTATTCAGGAAGAAATAGCAGAACATTTTTTAAAAAAGCTTAATACATTTAAATGTAGGTGCTATAATTTTGTGAAAGGAAAATCAAGTTTCACAAATTTACTAACATTTTGAGGATATGACGATCAGAGCTGATGAGGAACCCTGAGGGGGAATGACCAGATGTGATAGAATTCATTCTGCAGAGAGGGAGAAGATGATTCAGATGTAGCAGTATTACAATTGAGCAAAGGTAAATACAAAGACATTAGCTGGCCAGACTTTGTTAGCAGAAAAGATGATAAGGCAGCAATGGTAGGGTTTTTGGGGGGTAAATCGAGATACACAGAAATTCATCCCAAGGCAGAAGAAACCTATTACATGGAGGATGAGGCAACCATGGCTGACAAGGGAAGTCCATGTCTGCATAAGAGCAAATACAAAAACATGCAGTGTAATGAAAGTTAGTGGAAATCCTTTAAAAACCAGCAGAAGGCAACCAAAAATGCAATAAGTGAGGAGAAGATGAAATATGAGGATAAGCTATCTAGTAATATAAGAACTTGCAGTGGCTCAGTGGTTAGTATTGCTGTCTCACAACACCAGGGTCCCAGCAGAACTTAGGTTCCAGTCTGTTTGTGTGGAGTGTGCACATTCTTCCTGTGTCTGCGTGGGTTTCCTCTGGGTGCTCCGGTTCCCTCCCACATTCCAAAGATATGCAGGTTAGGTGAATTGGCCGTGCTAAGTTGTCCATTGTGTTAGGTGCATTAGTCAGAGGGAAATGGGTCTGGGTGGGTTACTCTTCGAAGGGTCGGTTTGGACTGATTGGGCCGAAGGGCCTATTTCCACACTGTAGGGAATCTAATCTAACCTCACAATTTTTTTTAACGTAAGAGAGGGGCAAGAATGGACTTTGGACTGCTGGAAAAGAGGCTCTCGACAAACTAATGGGGAACAAAGAAATGGAGGAGGAACTGAATAGGTACTTTTCATGATGGAAGGCACTAGTTGGACAGCAGAACTTAGTCAGGTGGCAGAGATGAGTTTAGTGGCCATTGCTAAGGTGCTGGGGAAGCTGAAAGATCTGAAAGTGGCAGACTACACCAAGGTTCTGAAGGAGATAGCTGAGAGGGTTGTAGAGGCATTGGTGATCTTTCAGGAAGCACTGGAGTCTGGGAGGATCCCAGAGGAATGAAATATGGCTAATATGACACTCTTCATAAGAAGGGAGGGAGGTAAAAGATATGTAATTGTGGGCCAGTTAGCTTGACCTTGATTGCTGGTAAGATTTTAGGATCTCTTGTTAATGATGAGATTACAGAATACTTGGACGTGCATAGTAAAATAGAGCTGAGTAAACATAGCTTTGTCAAGGGGAGATCACGCCTGAAAACTCTGTTAGCATTCTGTTAGGAGGTAGCGAGCAGGTTAGGCCAAGGAGAGCCAGTGGACATGATCTATTTGGGTTTCCAAAAGGTCTTTGACAAGATGCTACACACAAGGCTGCTAAATAAGAGAAGAGCCCATGGTATTTGGGGCAAGGTACTGGCAAAGATAAGGAATCAACTGACTGGTAGAAGGCAGATATTGGGAATTAAGTGGTCTTTTTCAGGGTGGCAGCTGGTGACAAGTAGAGGTGACAGTACAGATCATTATTGGGACCATACTATTGTCATGATACATTAAAATCTGGACAAAAGATCTGAGGGCATTGTTGGTGTGTTTTAGGATGACACAAAGATGGGTGGAGGGACAGGTAGTGTTGAGGACGTGTGGAGGCAACAGAAGCATTTGGACAGGCTAGCAGTGCTGACAAAGAAGTGGCAAATGGAATGCAAAGTGGAAAAGTGAGGTTGTGCACTTTGTTGAAGAATAGAAGCAGAGACTATTTTCTCAGTAGGGAAAGAATCTGAAGCATCAGGGGACTTGGAAGTTCTAGTTCAATTTTTTTTAAGATTTGCACGCAGGTTCATGTGGCAATTACAAAGTAAATGCAGTGTTAGCATTCATTTCGAGAGGGCTAGAATGCAAGAGCAGGAATATACTGCTGAGGTTGTATAAATCTCTAGTCAGACCACATTTGAATCCTGAGAGGAGTTTTGGGCCCTAGATCCAAGAAACGATATGCTGACTTTGGAGAGGGTCCAGTGGAGGTTTATAAGAATGATCCTGGGGTTGAAGGGCTTGCCATCTGAGGGGTGGTTAAGGACTTTGGGTCTGTACTCAATGGAGTTTAAAAGGACATTGGGGGATGTCATTGAAACCTGCACAATACGGAGGGGCTTGGATAGAATGGGTATTGTGGAGATCTTTCCATGAGATGAGGAGACTGGGACCAAATGGCATAGTCTTAAGGAACAACCTGTTGGAACTGAGAAGAGGAGGAATTTCTTTAACGAAAAGGTGGTGAAGCTGTGGAACGCATTGTCACAGAAGGCTGTAGAGGCCAAATTATTGAGTATATTTAAGACCGGGATAGGTAGTTCTTGCTTGGTAAAGGGATCAAAGGTTATGTGGACCGGCAAGAGAATGAGGTTGAGAAACATCTTAGCCAGTGGCGGAGCAGAACTTGATGGGCTATCTGGCCTAATTCTGTATCTTTCTCTTATAAAGGGGATTGTTAGATGTTGTGTTTTTAAATTTCCAGAAGCCTTTCTGTATGGTGACACAGATAGGAACTCTCAACCCTGGGGCTAATATATTACCATGATTTAAGGACTGATTAAAGCATAGAACATAAAGAGTTGTAATTAATAGGTTTTGTCATATTGGAAATGCATGACTCATGGATTGCTACAAAGATCTGTCCTAGGGCCTCCATTATTTGCCATCTATTTTAATAACTTGAAGCTGACTTAAAAAATAAATAGGTAAATAGGCATGTTGTGATAAGGGCATGAAGGAATCTGCAAGAAATATGCATGGGTTGAGTAAGTGGTCAAAAACGTGACAGATGGAATTTAGTGTAAGTGTGAGGTAGGAAGAATCAAATACCAGATGGAGTGGACACGCCAAATAATTACTGCAAAACAAGGTCTGAGTATGATGCACACAAAATGTTAGCATGGTGATGCAGCAAGTAATTAAGGCGAATTTTGACCTTTTATTGCTATGAGTTTGGAGTTTAAAAACCAGGAACCATTGTCGCAATTATATAGGATGTTGGTTAAGTGGTACCTAGAGTCCTCCTTACAGTTTTGGTCCATGTATTTAAGAAAAAAATATACTGAGATTAAGGCAGTTGAAAAGAGTTTTACTTGGCAGTTTCCTGGGATGAAGTGGTTGAAAGATCAAGAAAGGCCTTAAAGCTTAGTCCTTTACGCATTCAGAGTTTTAAAGAATGAGGGCAATTTTATTGAAACCTAAGATTTTTGAGGGGGGCCTGACCAGGCAGATGTTGAGAAAATATTTCCATTAGTGGAGCATTCCTGATTGTGGGGACATATTCACAGAACAATGGGATGTTCACTGTAAACCTGAGATGTGAAAGATTTTCTCCTCAGGCTAGTAATTGTCTGGAATTCTCTGCCCCAGAGAGTTGTAAAGGATAGGTCACTGAAAGTATTTAAAGAGGAGGCAGAAATATTAAGGAATTGAGGACCACTGAGTGGGCATGAAAGAGGAGTTGAAGCCTGGGACAGATCAGCCATGATTTTGTCGAATGGTGGGACATGGTTGGGGATATGAAATCCTAATTCTGCTCTTATTTGATGTTCTTGTGATAATTTTTCTGACCATCCAGCAAACACTGAAGGACTGAAAAACTGTAGATCTTATTTCTGACCTTCTACAAATAGCAATGTTTTTGTTAAAACTGGTTCCAGTTTAAAAACTAGAATTAACGTACACACTTGAATTTAAATAAGGCAAAGTTGAATTTATTTTTAAAAAAAGCTACATCACCTTTATTCTCCTTTTGTGTTTTCACCCCAACACAAATATATATTTTTTAAAAAGTTAATTGCATTGCCAGTCAACACAGGTTTTGCTGTCTGTTTTTTTAAGAATGCTCATTAATTTCTTCTCAAGTTTATGTAGCAAGTTTCAAGGGCCCTTAATTTGGAATGCAACAGCCTCTCATCTGCACACTTCTGTTGCCATTGTGTCTCTCTTAGCAAAGAGTAAAACGTTGCATGCAGCAAGTCGCCATGCTGTCAGAATCTGATTTGAAAGATAGCAGAGTAGGAACAGAAGAATGATTGCACAGCAGAACTCCATAACTGACACTGCAGTATATTTAGTGCATGTGGTTACATTCATAATTGGACCATTTTACTCTCAGATTTGTTCCAAATAAGTAGTCTCTATTTCTGTTTATTTTCCCTTATTAAGACCAAAGAACTAATCTCTTCCTAATTAAACTGTTTTAAAACAAATTTGGATTAACTTTTTAAAAAAACTGAATGAAATCAACATATTTGGCAATGGTGCCTTGAATTTACTTGAACAGTTTTTTGAGTCTGCGGTATGGTGTTTAAAAAAAATCACTTCATTTCTCTATCACCTTTGCAGACTTGCTCCACGTTAATTCAGCTGATGCTAATTTTTTATATTACATAACATCGTCCTTTCAGTTGATTTCAGGCAAAATCAAAAGTACTAGAAACAACAAAAAGGAAACATGTTCTTAAAGGAGCAGTGTGATTGTAAATTGCTGCAGGCAGATTTGAATTTGGGTAAAAACTTTAGATGAGGTTTTTTCGAAGTACTAAACACCAAAAGGTTATGGCAACTTATTCTGTATGCAATGGCAAATGAGTAGTGTAGCTCATGTAGGATTACATGTGACATTGCTTTAAGTAGATCTGTTGTGTGTTTATGAAGTTTAAGTTTAGTTCCCTGTTTAGCAAGTGAGAGGCTTAACGATCCAGATGCTTCTCAAAGCCTGGGTAACACTGAACGTTCTCCCACTGGACTCCTAACAAAGGGAATGAGTTAAGGTGAGCCATTTAATATTGTGTGTATTAGCTGTGTAGCAGTAGCATGCAACTGTTGGAAACTAAAAAAGAGCTAATGTTTTTAAAGCTTGGTGCTTGAGGAGGTGGAGAAATTTGCACGGAAGTGCCAATTGTGAAAGCCTAATCTGTAAAATGATGGCTAGCTCGGTCTTAACTGTGCCATGGTTTCAACTGGGAGGCATTACCTCGAGCAGAAGAAATTTAATTTAAATGAAACAACACAAGATCAAGTATTGTTCATACTTGATTTGATGTAATACTGTTTTTCAATATTTATAGATTCTTGTATTCATTTACAGAATAGAGAAAAAGAACTGAAAGGTAGAGTGAAAAGAAATCTGCAATGAACAGGAAATGTCCAATTAAACAATAAGGTTGCTGTTCAGAAATCTTTGTAGAACTGTTCCAATCTGTTGGCACTGATGTCTAGCCAGTTAAACTAGGTTAATCAAGTTTAACTTCACAACAGTGTACATTTTATGATAAACATTAGTTGTCACCATCTTAGGTTGTGACCTTTTAAATAAAGCATTTAAAATACAGCCATTTGGAAGGTCAAAGGGGAGAGAGGAAGCTGTGGAGGTTTATGTATTAAGCGTGAAACATAGGGAAAATATATGATCATTTCAGCTTTTCCAGAGCCGTTGTGATGTTTTCTGCCTCAAAATGCATGCACTTATCATCACTTAGATCTACCAGCAAGTTCTCTAATAACAAAGCAGCTAATATTTTTCTGCAGTAGGACCGAGGTAATGTGAACTGATAGGTATAAGGTAATGTTCTCCTTTTATTAACAGCCACCTTCATCTTGCTCCATTTCCACAAGCTGAGGCTTACACTGATTGTTCACAGCATAAACTTCTATTTCGCACTGAGCTACTGATGCCGTATTCTGTCCATGAACAATTACTTAACTCCAAAGCAATACTTGTTTCTGCCATTTTGGTTAAAATCCTCACTTATGCCTTTGTAATCTTTGGACTCGACTATCAGTGGTCTTTATCAACCTGTTCACCCATCACTCCTGTGTTTAGCCCTGCATTGAGTCATTCTGCGATTGGTGGCTATACCTAGCTTCTGAGCTCTTGATTCTCCTTTTACCCCATAACGTTTTCACCTCTGTAGCCTTTTTCCTATTTAAACCTCTTTCTTTGCTTGTCCTAATTATCTTAAGCTCATTGGTAGATTTTGCTGGGTAATACTCCCATTGCATGTCTAGAAATGTTTTTCTACTTCAAAGTAGTTTTATAAAATCCAGTTGTTGAACTTGAGTGACCGGCAAGTGACTGTCCATTTCCAAGTGAGGAAAAGCTCACATCTGACTTTGAATGAAAGGGTCGTCAACTTCTTGGGTGTCAGTGCTGACAAGAAGTTTAATGTGTTGTTTCTAATCACCCTGTTCAGAGATGTTATTACATGCCTCTGGAGCAGGTGGGACTTGAAGACTGACCTCCTGTTCCAGAGACACAGATACTACCACTGCATTACAAGAGGGAATGCAGGGATATCAACAATGTGGATACTCCGTATTTTGCATTGAAGGGTTTATCTTCAAACTCGTCAGCAATTAGATACAAGGTCTCGATTACTCATTGCCAGATTGCAACCATCCAAGTTGGCAATGTTTGGAACATTTTAGCAAATATCAGCTTTGAAATGACAGTGCTTAGTTGAGCAGCACCTCGCATCCCTCAAAATGTCATTGCAGAGAATGATTTGATTGTGATGTTTTGGGAATGGCAGTGTCTTCCAGTTGTCCCTGAAAACCATGTCTTTTCCTGATTTGGACATGTGTTGCCATTCTATTCAACTGCAGGATCAACATCCTCTAATTCCCTATCATGAACTGTTTAGCACCCTCAACATCAGGGCATAAGAACTAGTCTAGCACTAGATTTGTGCATTACGTAGTGATTGACAGTAAATATGAATTTGCCAAGGTCTGCAATATCTTTAGACCAAATAACAAAACATTTGCAAAACACTCAAAACAAAATTTCAAAGTCCCTTAATTCAAAATTATTTGATTATATTGTTTGCACTAAATGCCTTCGTTGTGGTGTTTCCTTAATCAGTAATTTGGGTTGTGTAGCTAATGGGAAAAGCAGTTTTATCAGAAGTAGACTATTCTTTGTTACAGGGAATTCTGAAATTTTTAGTTGTCATTGAAGACTTCAAAAGTTTTTCCAGTGAGCAAGTCTTAAGGCTGTACTAAAAAACTTGTACAGCGACAACTGTCAAGTAGAATAAAAGTGTTGGCAGTGTTCAACAGATCTAACAGGTTTTGTGGAGAGACAAACAGTGCTAATATTTCAGGTCATGACTTTTCATAACTTCCATTTTATGCTTAGGATTTTTTTATGTATACATTTGTACACAGCCCTAAACTATTGTTTTGAGTTGCAGATTCAGTTTGAAGTTCAGGGTCAAAATATCCTAAATGTTGACCTGCAATTTATGATCCCAGTAAATGAGAACAGCGTTGTTTGTGAGTAGGTGTGGCTATATTTAGTTGTGATAGTACAGCAAAGTCCACTTAAAGGAATCACTTCTACAGAGAATAATAGTGTCTTTGAAAAAAATTTTCAAATTAACTTTTTTACTTTCTAGTACTAAAATTAAATGTTGGGCGCTGAAAGGCAATAATCAATGCATATGAGTAGAAGTATTCGTTTCCAAATGCGTAGTCAAAAAACACCTGCACTGATTTCTATTTTCAAGTCCGCTTCAGGTACGAAGTCCATTTGCAATACAGAAAATATTTTTTTTCAAAGAAGGATAGTGCTTATGAAGAATTAATTGTTTACTCCTGAATCTCCATTTTGGCCTGATATGTTCTGCAATCTTGGCTTTCATTGTGCCCAAGTGTGAGGAAGTCACAGCTTTAAGATTTGTTTTTATTAATTTTTGTGCTTTGGTGAGTTAGAGAATCATTGAAGCAGATGTCTTAATCAGACTGCAGTTTCTTTCTTGCATCACCAATAAATCATGCAATTGATTGCTTAACTAACTTTGATTTTACTTATTGGCTCTTGGAAAGCTAATTTTTTTGTTTTGATTGTGATAATCAAGTTAATAGTCTTGATCAGTTATTCCTTTTTAGTTTGTTTTACATAAATAGGATTGCTAATTTAAAATAATCATAGCGAGGACATGAGAGAGAGAATCGAACAATTGTACATGGGGTTAAATGGAATTGCTAATTTATTGAACCATTTGAAAATTTGTGAACCGTGTTCCTTGCATGGTTTACAATAAAAGTTTTAATTGAAAGGTATGCTTGTTCAGTTTATGCTCTTCACATTGTAGCTATGAAAAGTGATTATCGTCACACATCATTCACAGGAAATATATATTTTTTAGAAATATTGAACTGGTTGAGTTTTAAAACTGTAAGTTCAATTGTTTCATCTCCCTCCAAGTAAGTATTGCTTAAAACAGTTGTTTGAAATATTCTTTTTACAAGTAATTGATCACCACATAAATGTTTTATGATCTCTAGTGTTTCTTGAGAAATGTGATTTGAAAGCATGGAATCTATATTACCAATAATTTCAAGATTTCTATAATGCTTACCTTCAGACACTGAACTTATGGAGCAGTAAACTTTTGTGATGGCAGTTCTGCTGAGAATTTTCTTTTGCTGTGTATTCTATTTAGTAGTTGTAAAACTTAAGTTATTCTGTTGGTTTAACACCAAAGAAGAATAAAACTTAATAAATGACCTATTATTATCAGAAGTTAAAAATACATTACTGGCAGCAAAGTAGATCATTGATTTTATAACTGGAAAATGTATTGCTAAGTCTTGTAGGTGATTATTCAGCCTTGCTCACAACCATGTTGCATGCTATTACTGATGGATAATACTTGATTTTATTCTAGTTATCTTGAAGCTTATGAAAAAGTACATCACTTTGGGGAAGATGATGACGAGGTTAGTTCAGGGAATCAACGAGGACCTGTTCCTGTTGGTGGGGTACCTTCTTCATACAGTTACCAGCAGCATATATTGTCAGGTAAGTAGTCATCACATTCTGTTACTGGTCCAGAGGATCTGCGGAAAATCTGAAATATAATGACGCATTCTGTGGCACTCAATATTCCACTTTAGAAAATTATTGAAACTTTTTAGAAGCATTTTTGAAGCTGGGGTGAAAGTTGTTGAAATGGTTATCCTTTGTGTAATTAAAAGATTGAAATCAAGACAAGGAGAAAGAATATTTCCAATCAAACTTGCTGAAAATGAATTTTACGTTATGTGGAGTTCCCATATCAGTTACAAAACATAAAGAATTTATTTTCAAGGAACAACAATAACATTTTTTTTAATTAATCCAAGGTTTATCTTCTACAAGAAGGAAAAAGCTGGAGTGATTATCTTTCAATGGCAAATAATGTATTTGTTTATTTATGAACATCAAGAGAATGAAATGGTGTCATTTGCTTATCTAAGCAGTTTTGTCATGGGATTTATCAAAGACATTTTATCTCTGATGATTAGTCATTCAATAGAGTGGCATCAATAACTGTAGGTAGTTTTTCTTTTTTGGCAGTTCCTCAGGGTTGAGGATGACTTGTTTCCATTCTGGGCCTAGTGGGAGGGGCTGTGGATGATAGGTTCTGCAGAAACTGCCACAAGTGGGACAGGTAGTGTTTGAAGAGAGTGGGTGGCATGCGCTGGATGTTTGGATGCTCTTTCAGTTGCTTCTGTTTGGTGTCTATGTGCTCCATTTTGAATCATAGTCATAAAGATGTATAAAATGGAAAAAGACACTTCAGTACGACTCTTCCATACTAACCAGATATCCAAGATAAGTCCAGTCCTATTTGCTAGCATTTGGCCTCTATCCCTCTAAACTCCTCCTAATCATATTCTTCATATACCCATCCAGATGCTTTTTAAATGTTGTAATTGTGCCAGTTTCTTCCACTTCCTCTGGCAGATTGTTCCACACTCACACCACCCTCTGTGGAAAAAGCCCTGGCAACATCCTTGTAAATCTTTTCTGAACCCTTTCAAGTTTCACAACATCCTTCCTATAGTAGAGTGACTAGAATTGCACACAGTAGTCCAAACGTGGCCTAACCAGTGTCTTGTACAGCCCCATTCAAAATGATTTGTATTTTTGCACAACTTTCCTCTTCGGTTTGAGATTCCAATTTGTTACTGAGCATGTTATTTTGGGAGTCTTTCAGGATGTCCTTGTGGTGTTTCCACTGTCCTCCTAGCGATGATTACCATTGCGGAACTTGGAGTAGAGCGTTTGGTAAGACAGCTTTATGTCAGATGTACAGACAATGTGGTCTGCCCGTTGCAGCTGGTCATGTATGACCAGAGCCTCAATGCTGGGAATTTTAGCCTGGGAGAGATTGCTGATATTAGTATGCCTATCCTACCTGTGGATTTACAGGATTTTGAGGAGGCAACACTCTTGATCGCATTCCATGGATTTGAGGTGTATGTTGTACACGGTCCATGTTTTTGATGCATTCAAGACAAAAACCATGGCTGCTATGGAGACTCTGAGCTTGGTTCTGTGTGTGAAGTCTTGGATCTTGAACCCTCTGTTCCTCGGTATCTGAAAGCTGCTCTGGTACATTGATGAAATCCAACATTGACTCCAATGTCTACTCACACCAAGTGGAGGCTCCTGAGGTATGGGCGATGATGATCCACGTTGACAAGGATCTAACTATGGACTTTGATGTTTCTGGGGGGTGGCGCATTGTATTGTGGCAGGAGTGAGTTGTTAAGCGTATCATTGTTTTCTGAATGTTTAGTCTGAGGCCTATTCTCTGTTTGGTGAATGCAGTGATGATGATTTGTAGCTCTGCCTTTAAAGTATGCATTCGTGAAGCTACATCATGCAGGTCAATGATCAAAGTTAGGGTGGTCTTGCTTCAAAGATTGAATATTTCCCACTTATACTGTGGGTTAGCTCCACTCCAACTGGGCACTTCATAGAGATGAAGTGTTGTGGTGAGAAGGATGGAAAAAGTGTTGGTGTGGTGACGCAGCCCTGCTTGATCCAGTTTTCACTTGTGTAGGGTATGTGGTGGTTCTGTTAAGGAGGATCATGACTTGCATGTCATCATGAAACAGGCAAAGAATGGTGCTGTCTTTCTGCAGGCAACATAATTTGAGAAGAATATTCTATATTTACTGTTCATAGAGTTAAAGACTTTTTGTGAGATCAAAGAAGGTCATGAACTGAAGTTGGTGGTGGTCATGTAACAGTCTTTTTCTTGCACTTATACTGGAAATCTTGTCCGTTGCACCTCTTGATGGGCGGAAGCTGCATTTACACTCTGGTGGAACTGTTCAGCCACTGTTAGGAGGCAGTTAAGGAGGATTCTTGTGATGAGATTTCCTGTGGGGGACAGTCAGGAAAATACCTCTGTTATTTACACAGTTGGACCTGTCTCTGTTCTTGAAGGTCATAATTACAGTGTGTCTCCGTTCTCCCTTCCAGATGAGGGCATTGAGGTCATAGATTTGTGTCAAAAGTGCCCTTGCCATATTTTAGTACTTAAGCAGGGATTAGAGTCATACAGCACAGAAACAGACTCTTTGACCCAACTCTTCCATGCTGTTCAAGTTTCCTAAACTAAACTAGTCCCATTTGCCTGTGTTTGGCCATATCTCTCTAAACCTTTCCTATTCATGTACCTATCCAGATGTTTTTTTTTAAACTGTTGTATCTGTACCTGCATCTACCATTTCCCGAACAATTCATTTCACATATGAACCACCTTCAGTGTGAAAACGTCGCCCCACAGGTCTCTCTTATATCTTTCTCCTCTCACCTTTAAAAATATGCCCCCTAGTTTTGAATTCACCCACCCTAAGGAAAAGACCACTGCTATTTGCCTTATCTATGTACCTCATTTTCTATAAGTCAATAAGTTCACCCCTCAACCACCTTCATGGCAGTGGGAAAAAATAGTCCCTTAACTCAAACTCTCCATACCTGGCAATATCCTGGTAAATTTTTTTTGAACCCTCTCCAATTTAATAGTCGTCTTCTTATAGGGCAACCAGAACTGTACACAGCAGTCCAAAAGTGGCTTCGCCAACAAACTTTACAATATGAACATGATGTCCCAACTCCTGTACTCAGAGTACTGAGCAATGAAGGCAAGCATGCTAAACGCTGCCTTAACCATCTTGTATGTACCTGAGTCCCTAGGTGTCTGTTCTGCAACACTACCCTGAGTCCTATCTTTGACGATAAGTCCTACCTTTCTGTTTGTTACTAAAATGCAATAGCTTGCACTTATCCAAATTAAACTCCCTCTGCCAAGCCTCAGCCCAGTTGATCAAGATCCATTTGTTTTATCTTAGATAACCTTCTTCACTGTATGTGTGCTGAAGATGTTATTCTGTATTGGTGTTGAATAGCTTTTTCAACTTTGTGATGAGTTGAATGTGTGCTGAGATGGCGATGGGTAGTGTGGTGTGGAATGGTGTTGAGCACATTTGGGCAAAGGCAGCATCTTGGTTGAAGAGGTCCTTGAAGTGATTCTCCAGTAGGTTTTGACTGCCTTTGTCTTTTGAATGACTCTGCTTTTGACTCTCAGTGGAGTAATCCCTGGGTGCTGAGACCATAACTTTATGCTGAAAAAGCCGTGCATGTCATAGTTATTGATGAGTTACTGAGTCTCCTGTATTCTTTCCACCCACTATCTCACTATATGGGTTCTTTGTTGCACCTCAACCTTCAGTTGTCTGTAGGCCTGTTTCCATTCACTGGAGTTTTGGTGGAACTGCTAGTTCAGGGATGTATTACATTTTCAGTCTTTGAGACCCTGGGTCTCATGATTTCTTTTCAAAACAGGGGTCTTGGTATTTTCTGTTTGAGAGGCCGATCATCTCCATGTAGGTGCTGAGTATGGCGGCTTTTACAGTGGACCAGACGCTTGACCACTCTTCAGCACATTGGCTGTCGCCAGGTTGATTGAGGTGATGGCTGAATAAGTCTGCCACACCCTGAAAAGACAATGTTGAGTCTCCCATGGTAGAGCTTTTCAGCGTCTGCTGGTTTGAGGCCAGGGGGTCAATGGAGATGGTAGAATGCATTAGTCAGTTGTTGGCTCCAGTCATGTAATTGGTTAGTTTTTTTATTCATTCATGGGATGAAGGTGTCACTGACTAGGCCAGGATTTATTGCCTAAACCAGAGAGCAGTTAAGAGTCAATGGTGTGTGTCCTGAGTTGCATGTAATCTAGGCAAGGCAAAGATGGCAGTTGCCTTTGCTTAAGGCATCAGTGAACCAGATGAGGTTTTCTGACAATCAGCAATAGCTTCATGATTATCGTTGTTAGACTCTTAATTCCAGATTCTCTCTCTTTCTTTGAATTCAAATACCACTTGCTTTGGAGAGATTTGAACCTGGGTCCCCAGAGCATTACCTGGGTTTCTGGATTAACAGTCCAGCAATAATGCCAATAAGCCATCACCCCTCTCTAAGGCAGACATCTTTGAGGTCTCTTGCTTACATGATGATGTACTTTATTAGGAGCCAATTCTTGGAGTGGGCCTGATGCCATGAGATCCTGTGCTTGTCCCTGTAGAGGGAAAGGGTGTTTGTTATGACATGGTCGTGTTCTATGCACTTTGTAAAGAAGAAAACTGGATTGGTAAAAACCGAAAGAACTGCAGATGCTGTAAACAAAGTACAAAATCAGAAGTTGCTGGAAAACCTCAGCAAGTTTGGCAGCACCTGTGAAGAAAAGTCAGAGTTATAGTTTCGGGTCCGGTGACTCTTCCATCAATTCTGAGGAAGGGTCACCGGACCTGAAACGTTAACTGAGTTTTCTTCACAGATGCTGCCTAACCTGCTGAACTTTTCCAGCAACTTCTGTTGGAGAACTGGATTGGTGTTTATTGTACACGTTCCTTGCTGAACACTCCTTTCCAAAGGTTTCCATCCTTACTGACTCTGGTGTTGAACTCATTGAAATAAATCAACGTATTTGCCTTGGGGATGCTGAACAGTGGTTTATCAAGGGTAGTGTAGAATGGCTCTTCTGTCTTGTCCATTCTGTCTTTGATCAGAGCATGGGCACCAACAACTCGTTGGTTCTGGGCCAAGGTGAGTCATTGGGTTGTGAGATGCTCACATACTCCACATGGGATTCGTGAGTTGTCTGAATAGTTTGTTTCTTATGGTGAAACAGACTCTTTAGAAACAATGTATTTCTACTTTGCCTTTGAAGAAAGACGTGTAACTGCTACTTGTTCTTATAGGTCTTTGCTTTCTACCAGTTTGACTTGCTCAGGGCGGCGACGTCAGTGTTGGAGCAGCGGAGCTCCTGCTAGGTGACGGTAGTGTGACATTTAAGTCTGTCATTGTTGGACTTGTCCATAAGGGTCCTGTCATTCCAGGTCTTAAAATTCATTTGGATGGGTGTTTGTGTGCATGTCGTGGTTGAGCCTGTGCGTGGAATCATGTATGTGGGGTGATTATTGCAATCGCCCCTTGGTTTCAGCGGATCAATATCTTAATGGCAGGGAAAATCTGAGAGAACTGGAAACAAGAGTCTTGCTGTGGAATGGAGTTCTGATATACACTCATCTTCCTCTAATCATTACCAATCACTGCAATGATCGAGTACTGGATGAAGCCATTGGCCACATCGTATGAGTATCAGAAGGGTACTGGGCTGGGGTTTGGCAGCCCAAACTCCTGCAGTAACTGGTTAAGGATGAAGTCAAGATGGCACAGAATGAGTTGGGGGAGGCTGGACAGATGGTGATCAGAGATGTGTTGTTGTAACTGTGTCCTGGAGGATTTCCCTCAAGCCAACCTTATTTGACCTAACCCTGGGGCAACTTGGCTGCCTAACCTGGCCTTGCTACATTACAGCAGTCTTAATTTTCAGTCAATTTTTACAAGTATGAAAGTGTATGTATACTGAAATTCTGTCCCAGTGGATTTTATAGAAAATTTGTGGAAGTTGGCAAAACACTACATTAATCCAAGTTTTCAGAAGGGCATTTCGAGTTAGGAGAGAAAATAATTGGAAGAGCTATTTGGAGGAAAGAAAGCTACTAAATTTCATGACGAGAAAAGCTGCACATGTTGTTCATTGTCTTGTAGCTTAAGTTTATACAACTGACATGGAGCTTTATTGAATCCGAGTAATTTGCTTTCACTCCTTTTTGTTTTAAATAAAATTGCCATTCAACGTTTTTCTCTTCATGTGGTCATATGTAACTGAATAAAATTCTTGTCAGTTTACTTATTATAAACTCCAGTTGAGTTAGCAGGTACCTAATCTGTGAAAAATTAAAGCAAGAATTAAAATTCTAAATTAAAATTAAAATTCTAAAGCAAGAATAGTTTTATCAGCAGAATTTTTTTCACAGTTGCAATTTGACCTTTTTGGTTTGACTTCAACTCAAACTACTTTTACCAACATAGCTGCTATTTCATAAACATTGGCTAATATCGTGCACGCAAACATATTAGTGATTCGTGAAAATTAGCAGTTTAGATAAGTTAGTTAGATGACTTGTTTTTAAACATGTCCCTGTGGTGAGAAGTTATTGTAGCTTCTTGAGGTTCAATGGTGGCTTTGCGAGTTGTGCAAGAGGCTGAGTTTGTACAAACTGCAAAGATTCATCTTTGTGTGGGTGTGTCTCTAGAGACTTAATATTTGCATATTTCTCATTTTATGTTGTACTTTTCAAGGCATTTACAATTGCACGTTAGTTTAGATATATAAATATTACTGTTCCTTTCGCAATCATTTTCTTTCTACCTACCTGTTGCACGTGAGAGTATTCAGCCTTAACCAAGTGAGGTGATTTGATGGAGAACATACATTTAGCACCTATTTAAGAATTAATTTTGGTGCCAGATGGAGTACCAGCATATAAAGCTAAGCTATTGTAGTAAAATGATGTGTATAAAGCAGAGTTTTGACAGCATCCTTTATTATATTTGACAGATGGTGGTTCAATTTCCACTACGGTTGGAGCTGAATTTGGGACCCTTCAAAACAATTCTATTTTTATTTATTTATTCATTCATTTATTTATCCATCCGTCCGTCCGTCCATCTGTTTCGTGGGATCTGGGCCAGTGCTTATTGCACATTACCACCTTCTCAAGGGCATCTAGGAATGTGCTGCCTCCTTGAAGTGCTGCAGTCCATTCGCTGTAGTTAAACCACAGTGCTGTTCGGGAGGGTGTTCCAGGATTGTGATCCATGATGGGGCAAAATAAGTGATATATTTCCTAGTCAGATGCTTGCCGACTTGGAGCATGCAGGTAGTGGTGTCCCCATGCTCCTTCCAAATAGTCGTGGTTATGGGTTTGAAAGTTGCTGTCCTAGAAGTCTTGAAGAATTTCTGTGATGCATCTTGTAGTTGGTGCATTTTGCTGCTACTATACGTTGGTGATGGAGGGAGATATTGTTTGTCATACCAGTCTGGTGGGCTACTTTATCCTGGATAGCGTCAAATTCTTGCATGTTAGAAGTGCAGTCATCCAGGCAAGTGAGGAAAGTTCATCACTCTTTTGACATGTTATAGATGGTAGGCAGGCTTTAGGGGGCTGAGACTCCTTGCAAGACTCCTGACCTCTAACGTACTCTGGCAGCCACAGTACTTATGTTGTCTTAGTTCAAAGTTTGGTCAATGCTAACATCCTGAATGTTAATAGTGGAGGATTCAGTGATGGCCATTGAATATCAAAAGGTGATGGTTAGATTCTTTTTGCTAGAGGTGATCATGGCCTGGCATTTGTGTTGCACAAATGTTACTTGTCACTTGTATGCCCAAACCCAGATATTGTCCATATCTTTCTGCTTTTGGAAATGGACTGCTTCAGTATCTGAGGAGTCAGGAATATTGCTGAACATTCTGCAGTCATCAGTGAACATCTTCACTTTGACCTTAATGTGGAGAAAGTAGCTGAAATGGGTGGGCGAGGTCACGACCTTGAGCTCCTGCAAAGTTGTGCTGGAGCTAAGGCAATTTAACTTCAACAGCTACAACCATCATCTTTTGTGCCAGGTATGAATCTCACTACCAGTGTTTTCTGCATGATTCTCATTGATTCAAATTTTGCTCAGGCTCCTTGGTGTCATACTTGTTCAAAGTGGCTTTGCTATCTATTAATGCTAGTTACTTTAGCCTCGCATCTGAAATTCAGCTTTATTCACTGCTAGCCAATGATGTTAGGAGCTGAGTGGCACTGGCAGGACCTATACTGAGCAGCAATGAGCAGATTGTTGCTCATCAGGTGCTACTTGATAGCGTGTTGATGAAGCCTTCCATCACTCTACCAATGATTGAGAATAGGATAGTGGGTTGGTAATTAGCCAAGTTCAATTTGCTATTTGTGTACAAGACATATCTGTCAACATTTTTGGCTAGACTCAGTTTCTAATAGAGTTTCATTTTAACTATTATAGTTGCTCATCTGCAATTAGAATCTATTTAGAATTAGAATCTATTTGTAGTAATAATCAGTCAGTTTTTATTAAGAAATCAGTCCATGTTGTCAGTCTGAGTCTAAAAGGCAAGGTAAATTGGAGAATTCTGCATACGTTTTAAAACTGTTCAACTTCTTTAATGACTCATTGAATAGTGTTGGGCCGAAAATCGAGCCCCACAAGTAAGGTTCCACGTGAAGCAGAACTCTCCAAATTCATAGTTTAATGATGCTTTCACACGGTTCCAGATGTAGAGGGGCATGTAGAATGTAGAATCTGCCATGGAGTCTGCTGTGGCTCAGATTCCACATAGTACTGATGAGCAACTGTAAATTGTTATTAGAACAACACAATCTGACCAGTGTAGCAATGAGTTTGTGTTTGATTTATTGTTGTCGTGTACCAAGATATATTTGAAAAGTGTTGTTTTACATATTATACGGGCAGATCATACCATATGAAGTACATCAGGGTAGTAGAATAGGATGCAGTGTTACAGTGCAGAGAGAGAGCAGAATTAACATTTGAGAAATCCATTCAAAAGTCTGATAGCAGTGGGGAAGAAGCTGTTCTTGAATCTGTTCATATGTGTATTCAATCTTTTATATTGTCTGCCTAACAGAGGGTGGAAGAGAATATAACTGAAGGGGAGGAATCTTTTGATTATTTTGGTAGTTTTCCTGAGGGAGCAGGAAGCATAGATGGAGTCAATGGATGAAAAGTAGGTTTGCATGATGGTTGGACTTTAGCATTGAGCTAGTCATTCTTTTCTATCCAGTAATCCATACGTGGCTTTCTGTTATCCATAGTTTGACTATACAATGGATAGATAGTACAATGTATCACTGAAACCTGTTGCAATTTAAATTGTCTGTCAAGTTTGAAACCCGTGAATGTAAATGTATTGGAAGCAGTTCACTAGGTAAATGATGAACCGATTATATCAAAAAAAAATTTAGACAGACCAGGCTTGGAGTTCAGAAGAGTGAAAGTTGACGTAATTGAAAAATAAGCCTATTTACATAAGGTAAATGTGGAGAGGATGTCTCCTTTTATGGAAGAATCTGGGATCGTTGTTTAAAATCAGAATTCACTCATTCAAAGCAGATTAGGCAAATTTATTACTGAGGGTTGAGTGTCTTTACTACCTTTTCAGGAGGACAGTAAAAGCAGAGTGCTTAAATATTTTAAGGCAAATATAAATGGATTAAACAAGGAAGTGAAAGGTTTTTGGGCTATGTGGTAATGAGATTTGAGGTTCTCATTGCGTCAGCCACCATCTTACTGTATGGTCGGGAAGAATCTGGGGTTGAGTGGCTGATTCCTACTTCTCGTTCATATGTTCATGTGAAATGATCAAATTGTGATTTTTTCTTTTGTTCAAGGATAAATGTAAGATTGATCAAGTGTATGATTTGGATCTAGTTTTATTGGCTTACTGCATGGTTGAGCTTTTTTAATATTTGCATTTCTTTTTATCTATACTATAATTCTATGTGATGCTTCATGTTCTCCAGTTAGGACACAATATGAAAATGCATTTTTATAAAGTATAACATTTTTGTTATTGAAATGTCTTGGTGTTTTAAAAACCAGTAGAAATAATTTACAGATTAAGAAATTGACGTTCTGCATCTTCACCCTCCAAGAAAGGGTAGAGTACTTTTATATTTTTCAAGTTTATAGAGCACTGTTTACATGTATTTTTCTCTGATCATTCTGAACAGAAATTTTGTTTATGCTAAATTGTTCCCTTTTCTTTTTTAGATTATATTCGACAAAGCTATGGACTTAATACAGAGTTTGTCACACTTAGTGACTACAATAAATTGGTGCTTTCCCTTATGTCTGGACTCCCTAATGAAGTGGATTTTGCAATAAATGTTTGCACTCTTCTCTCGAATGGGAATAAGCACATCATGCAACTTGAAAAGGACCCCAGAATCACCACCATTTTACTTGCGCATGCTGGAGTTTTTGATGATAGTAAGTTATACTACTAAACATTAATCTATGTTGGCAATATTTGCCATATTATTAATTGTTTCTCTTTCAGCTAATGATTTGTTAGATGTTTTAGTTGACAATCAAAGAGAACAGATTATACAAGTTCAGAATTTGTTCATCTTGGCTGGAGTCAAATTAGCTACAATGTTTCAAATGTCAAGTTTGTGAAATATGCCATTTTATTCACGTAGTGTTCCAGCATGCAGCTTCTGCAAACATATTTAGGTCTTGTTCTAGAACAGTTGATCTTGCACTTTACTCTTGTAACCAGCAGCATGCCCTATTATTGGTAGGAAATCAGGAAACTGACTCAAATCCATGATATTGTATTAATCTTTTATTCACTTTTGTGTTTATTATGTATTTTTCAAAGTATTCTGACCATTTATGCTAAGTTTATTTATGACGTGTACTGCTACCACCGTGGGACAGTTACAGCTGGACAATAAATGCTGACATTACCATGATGCCCACGTTCTGGGAAAGAGCACATTTATGAATTTTTCATGTGATTTAATGTACAGCAATGCTTTATATTTTTGTATAGGTAACAGTACTGATGGCCTCTAAAGCAATGCAAACAGAATTAGCAATATGGACAATTATAGCTGAGGGAAGAAGCATAGAATCATAGAATTTTATAATCCAGAAAGAGGCCTTTTGATCCATCTTGTTTATATCAGACAATACCTCCTGGGTATTTTTTGATATGAAGATTGTTGCAGCAGATTGAAGGGAACTAAATTTGCTCACAAGCAAATGGCCCAAATTCATAGCCACGCCATTTTAAGCCATCATTGTCAAACAAAAACTTTTACACTACTACAGACGATCATCCAGCAAAATCAAAGGAACACAAGTTTTTACACAAGACTGGCTGACATGCGAATGTGTTAGGTTTTCTCTAAGAATCAAATGAATGGAAACCTTTTGGTTAGACCACATCAATGAAAATTCCACAAAATGCTGTTAAGTTTGGAACGCAGTTTTTGGCAAGGAATTAAAGACCATTTATGCAGCCAGATAAGTATTTGGGATGCACGTCTTTGCAAGAAGGCATGCTTTCTTTTGTTTGTACAGTGTATGATCAATTGGTTTATCGGGTATGGCAGTAAGTCGTTGTAACAGATTGGAAACCCCATTTTAAAAGAAGTAACTGACGGTTTATTTTTCTACAGTTGCATGATGCTTCGGTATTTATCAATGTAAAATTATGTTGGCAAAAATCTGACCAGTTAGAGATAAATCACATTTATTTTTGTCAGCTTCCTTTATTACTGCTTTGCTCTTTGTTTTAGTATAATTAACAAATTTGGTTGTGTCAGATGTAAAGACAGAATTTATAGACTATGCATATTACAGACATATTTGTATGCTTGCACTTTCATTTGAGCTCCTGTTGCTTTCAGTATCAAAGTATTTTTTTGTAAATAAGAAATGAGACTCCAAACACTGATAGCTGTGATATCCTTACTAATTCTGCTATGGATGAGCAGTGTTATGAAGAAAGGTTGAGCAGGATTGGCTTGCATCTGTTGGAGTTCATAAGACTTGATCGAAGACTTCGGATCCGAAGTGGTCAAAACAGGGCATGTGTGGAAAGATTGTAAAATTGTATCCTTTTGTGGTATAATCTAGAACTTTGGGTCAATGTTTAAAAATAAAGGGTTGCTCATTTAGAATGAGAATTTTACTCTGAGGGCTGTAAATCTTTGCAACAACTTTTCTCAAAAACTGGTGGAAGCAGAACCTTTGAATCTCTTAAGGCCAAGGTAGATAGATTCTTTGAGCAAAGTGAAAAGTCATCATGGATGGGGGCGGGGGGGGGTGGGGGGGGGGGGGGGGGGGGGGGGTTCGGTTGGTGGCAGTGATACTCCTGCTTCCAGAGAAATTGTGTTTTTACTCTCAAACTTGAGTTTGCACCTGAAACTCTGTCAAAAGTATTTGAAATTTTGAAATAAACATTTGCTGGGACATTGTGTTCAACTGTTTAACTGTTATAATTATTGTGCTAAGTCTATCTTATTCCATTCTTTAAGTTTCTGTCAAGGAACTTCTGTACTGTACACTTTAGCAGAGATGAGTATCCTAGGTTTTTTTTCCCTCTATCCATTTTGAGGACTGGTATATTGCCTTTAGAAGTATGACAGGCTTAGAACAATGTAGAAGATCCCCTTTGTTTAGTTCAATACTTCAATTAGCAAGTTCAATTTTGGAAATGCTTTTATTCCTTATTTCGTGAAGTGATCTACTTTTTGTATGTGCAAAGTAAATCAACAGCAATGAGGGTGTTTGAAATAAAAATTATAACCATGCTGATCGTCTGTTTTTAAGTTATAACTTCCAGTTTTCCACTGGTACCTATGTGAATACCAGTATTGCAATAATAAACCTGGTCAGCTAGGTACTTTAGAAATGACCTCTCTATTTTTAATCCATATTAGTTTTCTCTAATTAGCTCCTATTTTTCTCAAGTGTTCAGTCATTTTATCTTAATTATAATTTTGAATAACTTTTCCACAACAGATGCTAGATGAAGAGATCTATACTTTTTCTCTCTCATCTTGCTTAAACACTCATAAGTTAGAATCTGAAAGGAAAGTTCCTGAATTGAGTTTTCGAAGAATGTGCCTAATATAGGAGATAGACTCTCTAGACCCCACTAAATATTTAGATAGAGCTTCTCAAGGTCAGTAGCAAGCACTGTACCTTGTTACTGACCACAAAATTACTGTTTCACTTCTGTCTGGCATTTCATTTATATTGCTTTACTTCCTACTTTAAGTTACTCCAGACTTAATTATAAATTTACTTTTCTCCTGTAATTACTTTATCCAATTTTAGTGTGTGAAGAAAATTTGAAATAATTGCAGTTGTTTCTGGAGATTGAATTTTGCTGTATTGCCAAAAGTCTTTTTACAAGAGATTTCCAAATTCTTTGCACAACAATAATGTTTATTTTTTAAAATGCATTGTGGTGGTTAGCATGTTTTGGGTATGATTTCTGAAGTTTTCTATTTAATGTTGCAAGAAATTCTTGAAAATAAGCACAGTAGTTGCTCATAAATTTCCAATCATTAACCAAGAAAATGTTATCAAAATTGCTGATGGTCATGACATCATTGTTCCATTAACATGAATTTTATTCCCACTTTTGAAAAAGACACACTGCTAATTGAAGAATATGCATGTGATATTTTTCTTAATGAATAGATTTTTGTGAAATCTTTAGCATATTAATGGCAAATTCTCAAGCTGCAAAAAATTAGTGAGTCATTGAAGGCCCATGTTAAGCATTTTGACTACACTAGCTGTATTTTGTGCTTATTTATCCTAATATGATTGTTTACAGATTTGGGTACCTTGTCTTCTGTATTTGGTGCAGAATGGAAAGAAAAAACAGGCAGAGATTTTGTTAAGGTAAAAAAAATGATAGGTTGTTATAGGTGTAATTTGATTTGTAACATTTTGATTCAAATAAAATTTGCTATGTTAGGTTGATTATAGACATCCACCTGCCGTCCTAAATGTAACTTCATGATTTCAGAAATCAATATGATGAATGGTGGTAATTCTTCTTGTTTTGGTTCTTGCATGAATTGTAATCTTTTTGGAGTCAAGAAATGACTGTGTACATAATAGTGTCAATTATGCCATTCATTCTATGAACCACCATGGGAAAATGGGACCAATAGTAACAAGCATCTTTCATCTTTCAGTGAGGTTGTAACTGACTGTATCTTAATACCTTCCATGTGCACTGTTTCTGTGTTGAAACATTAACAAGCAAGGATCTATTGACCTTCGATTTAAAATTATTAATTAAGTTAGTGTCTATTGCTTGGGAGAGTGAGTTTAAAATTTATACCTTCCTTTGTGTGAAAATGTGTTTCCTAATTTCTGTCCTGCATGACCTGCAAGACTATACACTGTGTAAGTATGAAACGTGAGCCAAATCATGCAGTAGTAACATTATGGTGAATGTATGTTACTCCTTCCAAAGGCACTGTGGCCATTCTTGTATGATGACTAGTATAGTTCATAGTATTCAAGATGTGGTCTAACCAGGGGTTTGCTTAGCTACATAGAAAATTGCCTTCCTATTATATTTTAGATGTCTAGTTATTAAGATTAGCAGTCAATTTTTTTAATATGTAAAATGATTAAATACAGTATTTTAAATTGCTTTTGTTATTTTTTTAGAGCAAGAATTCTAAATTCTATAGAGTAATCAGCAAATAATCTGCTTTTCTTCATAACTCCTGCATAATGGTAAAGGAGAAAAGATTAGAGATCATTGCACAATTTGGGGAAACCCTCTTGTATTGTGCTCAATAACCGAGTAAGAGTTTTAATCTAATGTCTCTTGTAACCAACATGAAGTAGCTGGAAACTATCAAAATTTGGATTTTATCCAGATTGTGTACTCCAGCTCCAAGACTTGTGCAAGAAAAGATGAGAGACTTACTGGATCTCTCTCAAATGAAAGTGAGGTCAAGTTGTTTACTGCCACCAACTTCCTTCAACAGATGCTGAGCAAGCTCGTAATTAAAATTGCTATTGTTAGTTGTATACTAAAAGTCATCAGAATCTGTGTTATCTTGCTGTTCGAAGCAGATGCCAAAGACACCAGTCAAAGCCAGCAAGGTCTATCTTTAAACAGATCCCAATTATGCAGAAATGTTTTTAATTATATTTTGGGATTTAGAATTTTAAGTTGAAGAAGATGCATGTGGGTCAGTTCTCTGAATGTGATTTTTTTTAAAAATGTGAACTGGTCAGGAAATCATTTGAAACAGTTACCAAAAGTACCTCAATTCCAAAAAAGTATGTGACTGTCGTCCAGTACCTGACCGAACCCCATGTGGTTTAAATGCGGGAATATTTATTGCTGAGTTTACAACAGACCTTGAAGTCAGTAGTTTTAGTTTTGACTTTCAAACAAGCAGTCAAGATCTTTGTTCAGAAGAATCAGTTTGGTTCAGAATGCAAATTAATTTCTCCGAGCATAAAAAATAATCTTTTAGTTCAGGGGAACAGGTCACAGTAGTGAAGTATAGGTGATGAAGCTTCTAAGCCAGGAGAGTTTGGTCAGAAATCTTAGAGTTAAACTGGAAAAATTCGGGCATCAGAACCATGAAAAGTTCATACCAGTTAACTTGGAAAAGAATCTTAAAAGTGTTTCTGCAATCCAAGAAAAAGAAACTTGGGGAAATCAATTATGTAAAAATGTAAGAGGTAATACTGGAGTGAAAGATCTCTGGAATTGATTATTTGTAGGAGGATAGCTTGGGAAAGCAGTTAGAAATTTAGTTTTGCTATTTCCATTAAGATCTTTGTATGATACACAATTGTGCTTGAGTCATAGAGGTCTACAGTGCAGAAAAAAGCCCTTCGGCCCATTGAGTTGGCACTGGTCAAAAGCAACCTCCAAATTGTTTAAATCTCATTTTCCGAGCCCGATAGCCTTGTATGCTTTTGCTTCGCAAGTAATATAAATACTACTTGAATTTGATGGTTTTTACCGCTCCCACCCTTGCAGGCAGAGAAGTCCACATTCTCACCAAACTCTGGGTGAAAAGGTTTTGCTTCACATCCCCTGGAAGCTCCTGCCCCAGAGCTTAAATCTATGCCCCGGATATTGATCCCTCCACTGAAGGGGAAAGATCCTTTCCATCTTTTGATTTGATTTGATTTATTATTGTCACATGTACTTAGGTACAGTGAAAGGTTTTTTTGTTTTGTGTGCAGTATATGCAGATCATAGCATACAAAGTGTATTAGGATAATAGAACACAGCAAATTTAACAACTGCAGAAAAGGTGCACAAAGAACGAAATTAATCCTAAATTTAAAATTTTGAGAATCATTCAGAAGTCTAATAACAGCAGGAAAGATGCTGATCTTTAATCTGTTGGTATGTGTGTTTAAGCTTTTGTATCTTCTGCCAGCTGGAAGAGAGTATAACCGTGGTAGGAGAGGTCTTTGGTTATGTTAGCTGCCTGTCTGGGTCAACACGAAGTATAGTTGGAATCAGTGGATAGGAGGTTGGCTTGCGTGATGGATTGGGCTGTAGTTTCTTAAGGTCCTGGGCAGAGCACTTGCCATCTCAAGCTGTGATACATCCAATAGAATACTTTCTATGGTGCATCTATAAAAATTGATACAAGTCTTTTGAACATTCTGAATTTCCTTAGTCTCCTGAGGAAGTAGAGGTGTTGTTGTGTTTGTCTATGCTCCTACTAATTTTATACATCTCAAACCATACTTTTTCTCTCTTTCCACCTCCCCCCCCCCCCCCCCCCCCCCCAAGTCTGCTGTGCTCCAAGAAAAACAGCCCCGGTCTATCTGATCACTTTTCATAACTAAAACTGTTCAGGCCTGGTAAATTTCCTCTGCATCCTTGACCGTGTAGTTGCATCTCTCATGTGGATTCCAGAACTCTGCACAACACTCTAGCCAACTTTTTATACAGTTCCAACATAACCTCCCTCCTCTTGGCTCTATCCCTCAACAAATAAAGGCAAGTATCCCATATGCCACCTTAGCCACTTTATCCATCTGTCCTATTACCTTGAGGGACCAGTGGACATGCCCACCAAGATCCCTCTGATTCACTGTGCTTCTCAGGAAATTGTGTATTGTCCTGCCTTGTTTTTTCTGCCCAAATGCATCACCTTGTGCTTATATCAATTTCATTTAACACTAATTAGGCCATCTGACTAGCCCTTCTATATCCTGTAATCTGCCCTCAGTATTTACCAAATCGCCAGTTTTTAAAATCATCCATGAGCTTGCTGGTCAGCTCTCCCAAATTCAAGACAATAAAGGGTGATGCTGTGCGCTTAGGTCTTAGTCTCTCCTACTCATGGAATTGTCTTCTCCACATCCACTGTATCCAGGTCTTTCAGTATTCTGTTAGTTTGAACTACACCCCTCATCACTCCTCTCAACTCTCGGCTAATACAGATGCAGGGTCCTCAACCGCACCTCAAGTGATAAAAGCTGCATTCCTGGGATCATTCTTGTAAACCTCCTCTTGATTTCTTCTGAGGCCAGCGTATCCTTCCTTAGTCATAGGGCCCAAAACTTTTCATGATATTTCAGATATGGTCTGGCTAGAGCCTTATACATCCTTAGTCGTACATCCCTGCTGTTGTACTCTAGCTTCTTGGCACTGCATTTGCCTTCCTAACTGCAAACTGAACCTGCATAAGAACCTTGAGAATCCTGAACTAGGACTCCTAAGTTCCTTTTGTGTTTCTGACTTTTGTAGCATTTTTCTGCATTTAGAAAATAATTTGCATCTCCATTCTTCCTACCAAAGTGCCTAACCTCACAATGTATTCTATCTACCATTTCTTTGCCCATTCTCCTAGCCTGTCCAAGTCCTTCTACAGCCTTCCGATTTCTACAACACTACCCACCACTCCACCTATCTGTGTCACCTGCAAAGTTAACAAGAATGCCCTCAGTTCATTCTTCCAGATCATTGATGCATAACATGAATAGCTGTGATCCCAACAAGACTGGCTGCCATCCAGAAAAAGACCCCTTTTATACCCATCTTCTGTCAGTCAGCCAATCCTCTATCCATGTCAGTACCTTGCTCCTAACACCATTGCTCTAATCGTTTTTTAGCAGCACCTTTTTGATAGGGTTAAGATCAGCAGGAGTAACCCTATGCTCCACAAAGAAAAAAAGTTTGGGCCTCCCAACCTAGAACTCGGCTGTACACATGTTCCTTGAATGCAGGGTATCCCCAAAATCTGATCCTGTCAGTCATCTTGTGTTGGCATTTTGCTGCGGCAGCTTATCAACTTAATGCCTATTTAAATATCAGTCATTGTAAACTTTTAGCATCACTGCCCATTGGGGTAAAAAAAAACACACAGTGAGGATACTAAGCCTTTGGTTTGCTTACTTGTTCCTGAACTATTTACTTAGACTGGTGTATGTGACACAAAAGTTAATGCTGTTTCTGGCTAAACAAACGCCATTCTGCTGGTGTGTGCAGAGAGTGGCTGAGGCGGGCAGATTATATTTAATAAGAGAGATAGATCTCCTCTTGGCTTTGCTCTAAAGTGAACAGCTTCTGCAGCCTTCAGATTCCTCATCCCTGTGACCTTTACGTTTGGGCACAGACCTACAGCTGGTGCAAAACTATTGATTTATTTAGGTTCAACTTAACTTCCTGGATCTTGTATTCCAAGCTTCTTTTTATTGAAGCTGAGGATCATATTTATTATTCACTGTTTTATTAACCTGCCACTTCATCTTTGCAGATTTTTGCATAAACCCTCTTTGTTCTCTTCATTCTTAACCACTCCATTTGAAATTATCATCTAGCTCACATTATTTACATTATTCCTACCAAAATGTTTCATGTCATATTTTTTTGCAGTGAATCTCCTCTGTTTCCCAAACTGGTTAGGTTACCTTGAAGTCTATTGTATCTTCCTTGCTTTTTGTTAAATTTTAAGCTTTTAGGTAATTGCAAATTTTGTAATTGTACCCTAACGTATATCAAAAATAAGTGTTACTGACACTGAACCTTGGAAAAGTGAGACTGAATGCCCTTCTTCATTTTACTTTAGCCAATTTAATACCATTTTATTTTATTCCATTAGCTTCAATTTTGCTTTTTGATGAAAGTGGCGTTTTCATTTCAGCATCTTTTGAAAGTCCACAAACGCAATGTCAATTGCATCAGAATCAACCACACTTGGCATTTTTAATAAATGCATGGGAACTAAAGAACTATTGTTTTTACTGTGAGACTGGTTAGAATATGGATTTTGCTACCACGAGGAATAGCACAGGTAGCAAGCTTAGATTAATTCAAGGACAAGTGAAAAAAACATGCAATTAATAAAGAACTGGAAGGAGAAGGTGGGAGAAGTCTCATTGAACCATTAAATCTGGCATAGATGTTTTTTGGCCAAATAACTTGTTCCTGTGATGCTAATGCTATGTACTATATCATTAATTTAATGTTGTGTTACATCATTTAACAGGGCAAGCAATGAATTACAGTACTTGTAATGAGCAAGATTTCATTTCCTCTTCTGAACCTGTGTCCTATTTTGTTTAGAAAGTCCTTTAGTGGCATTTTATTATGCTAAAAGTGCAAAATAGATGCAAATAGTTTCTGCATTCATCAATTTAATAGTGTTCATGGTGTATTTTCTTCATGTCCCATCCCAACTGAGAACATCAAAATCCTGCAGAATTCACTATAGAACAATTCCAACCCCAAATCCTCATGAAATGGGCATTTTTGTTTTAGATTGAGCTGAGAGTTCAAGTGCAGGCGTTTGATTATTTAGTCACATAACAATAAAGAAAGTGTTTAGTGTGAGGTTCTGAATAAAGAGTGATGGTAATACATAATATTATTATTGTAAAAAAGAATAAGTACACCTAAAACATATTAGATTTATAGTCATCGATCTTTGGTCCAACCTGTCCATGCCAACCAGATATCCCAACCCAATCTAGCCCCATCTGCCAGCACCTGGCCCATATCCTTCCCAACCCTTCCTATTCATATACCCATCCAGATGGCCTTTTAAATGTTGCATTTGTACCAGCCTCCACCACTTCCCATGGCAGCTCATTCCATACACGTACTACCCTCTGCGTGAAAAAGTTGCCCGTAGGTCTCTTTTATATCTTACTCCTCTCACCTTAAACCCATGCCCTCAAGTTCTGGACTCCCTGACCCCAGGGAAAAGACTTTGCCTATTTACCCTATCCATGCCTCTCATAATTTTGTAACTGCTATAAGGTCACCCCTCATTCTCTAACGTTCCAGGGAAAACAGCGCCAGCCTGCTCAGCCTCTCCCTATAGCTCAAATCCTCCAACCCTGGCAACATCCTTGTAAATTTTTTATGAACCCTTTCAAGTTTCACAACATCTTTCCGATAGGAAGGCGACCAGAATTGCACACAATATTCCAACAGTGGCCTAACCAATGTCCTGTACAGCCACAACATGTCCTCCCAACTCCTGTACTCTATACTCTGACCAATAAAGGAAAGCATACCAAAATTCTTCTAATCCACAATCTTTTTCTGTATAAAACTTGAATCATAGAATCCCTAAAGTGTGGAAACAGGCCCTTTGACCCAGCAGTCAACACCGACCCTCCAAAGAGTAACCCACCCAGACCCATTCCCTAACCCTACTATCCTATCTTTACTCCTGACTAATGCATCTGACCTCCCCATCCCTGAACACTATGGGCAATTTAGCATGGCCAATCCACCTAACCTGCACATCATTCGATTGTGGGAAGGAACCAGAGCACCCAGAAAAAACTCACGCAGACATGGGTAGCATGTGCAAAATCCTCAAGACAGTCACCCGAGGCTGGAATTGAACCTGGATCCCTGGGGCTGTGAGGCAGCAGTGCTAACGCTGAGCCACCGTGCCGCACATCATTGCTTATGATGACCAATTGTCATTATTTTCCTTTCTTTCTAAGTCCCATTTAATAGAAATAACTAAATTATTGTAACTTTTGACGTATTTTGAAGCCTTGTAAAATTCGCTGGTTTGATTTAATGCATGCAAAAATAGTATCTTGCTTTGGTGTGCAGCAGTCCACCTTTAGATACCCTGCATTACTGAAAAGACCCACACTGTGAAAATCATTCATTATCTGAAGGGGACTGAGGGATGAGAGAGGCTGGGGGGAAGGTAGCTTGCAAGGTGATAGTTAGGTAGAGACAAACAGAGACTACAATGGGATGAGGACGGAGTCGGCTAGATTAAATTGGGAACACAAGTTGTATGGTAGAACAGTTGAGAAACTGTGAAGGACTTTCCTTGAGCACTGTGGAAAAATCTCTTTGAAAGTATATTCTGGTCAAAAACAAGGATAGCAAGGGTGGGAAGAGCCAGCCCTGGATAACCAACGAAGCAATGGAAGGCATTCAATTAAAAGCTCAGGCTTGTAAAATAGCCAAGAGCAGTGGGAAACAGGAAGATTGGGAAAGCTTTAAAAAGCAACAAAGAACTACAAAGCAAGCAAAAAAGAAAAGAAAGATTATGAATACAACTATTGCAGAACATAAAAATGGGTAGGAAAAGTCATTATAAATAAAATAGAAAAGGGTGGCTACTATGAACGGAAGTACCTTGCAGGATGAGAAAGGGGAATTAATATTGGATAATGCTGAAACAGCTGAGGCTATGAATAACTTCTGTTAGTCTTCAGTGGATGATGCATCTAACATGCTAAAGAATGATAATGATCCAATGGGAGGCAAGGACCTCAAGTCAATTATTATCACTAAAGTGGCAGTGTTGAACAAACTTGAGGGTCTAAAGGTAGATAAGGCCTGATGGAATGCATCCCAGGGTGTAAAAAGGATGGCGTATGTTAGATGCATTAGTGGTAATTCACCGAAATTTGTTGGACTCTGGGCAGGTTCCAGCAGACTGTAGGCAACGCATGTCATGCCGCTGTTTTAAAAGGGTATAGGCAAAAGGTAGGTAATTGTAGGCCAGTTAGCTTAATATCTGTTGCCAGGAAAATGTTTGGAGGCTGTCATTTGAAGAAGAAATAGTGAGACATCTGAATGAAAAAGGTTCCATCAGGCAGATGCAGCATGGATTCAGGAAGGGAAGGTAGTGTTTGACAAACTTACTGGAGTTCTTTGACAATCTAACAAGTGCGGTGGATGGAGGGGAACTGGTGGATGTTGTAGTTTTGAATTTCCAGAAGGCGTTCAATAAGGTGCTGCATAAAAGACTCATCCATAAGACAAGAATGCAAGGAGTTGCAGGAAATGTACTAGCATGAATAAAGCACTGGTTAACCAATAGAAAGTAGAGATTTGGGATAAATGGGTGTTTCTCTGGTTGGAGATCAATTGTGAGCAGGGTGCCGCAGGGGTCGGTATTGGGCTCACAATGATTTGGAAGAGGAGACAGAGCATCCAAGTTTGCTGATGACACTAAATTGAATGTAAAGGCAAACTGTGGAGAGGATGTAGAGGGTCTGCAGAGAGATTTAGATAGGTTAAGTGCATGGGCAAGGGTCTGGCAGATGAAGCACAATGGTGATAAATGTGAGGTTATCCACTTTGGAAATAAAAATAGAAGGTCAGAGTATAAAAGTGGTGAAAAATTGCAGCATGCTGTTTTGCAGAGGGACTTGAGAGTGCTCATACATGAATCACTAAAAGTTGATTTGCACGTGTAACAGGTAATCATGAAGGCAAACTGAGTATAGATTTCCATTGCAAGTGGGATTGAATTTAAGCAGGGAAATTCCGCTGCAATTGTACAAAGTGTTGGTGAGTTTGCACCTGGAGGATTGTGCACAGTTGTGGTCTCGTTTAAAGGATATACTGGCTATGGAGGAGGTGCAGAGAAGGTTCACCAGGTTAATTCTGGAGATGAGGGGTTACCCAATAAGGAGAGGTTAAACCGCCTCATTAGAATTTAGAAGAATGAGGGGGATCTTATAGAAACAAAGAATTATGAAAGGGACAGATAAGATAGAGGCAGGCAAATTGTTTCTGCTGGTGGGTGAGAGTGGGACTAGGGGACATGGCCTCAAGAATAGGGGGAGTAGATTCGGGACAGAGATGAGCAAGAACTGCTTTTCCCAGAGAGTGGTGAAGCTATGGAATTCTCTGCCCAAAGAAGCAGTAGAGGCAGCTTCATAGAACATTACAGCGCAGTACAGGCTCTTCGGCCCTCGATGTTAAACCGACTTGTTTTCTCCAATTCTCCAATAAAGTCCAGGCTTACCTTGACTATCATAGAATCCCTACAGTGTGGAAACAGGCCCGGGTTGTCTTTACTCCCCTTCTTGAACAAGAAGACAACATTTGCTATCCTCCAGTCTTCTGGCACTATTCCTGTAGACAATGACAACAAAGATCAGAGCCAAAGGCTCTGCAATCTCCTCCATGGCTCGAGATTTATCTGTTTTCACACTTTTCCAACTTGTTAAACCTCAATCCCATCTATCCTCATAGCTTGTATCTCAGTATTTTCCTCGACAGCATTGTCTTTTTCCAGTATGAATAGTGATGAAAAATATTCATTTAGCACTTCCCAAATCTCCTCGAACTCCAAGCACAACTTTCTACTACTATCCTTGATTGGCCCTAATCTTTCTCTAGCCTTTTTTTTTATTCCTGATGTACCTATAGAAAGCTTTAGGGTTTTCCTTGATCCTATATACAAATGACATATCTCATGTGCCCTCCTGGCTCTTCTCAGCTTTCTCTTTGATCTTTCCTGGCTAACTTATAACTCCCAAGCGCCCAAACTGAGCCTTGACGTTTCATTCTAATGTAAGCCTTCTCCTTCCTCTTGACAAGAGATTAAACTTCTTCAGTAAACCATGGCTCCCTTGCTCGACAACTTCCTCCCAGCCTGACAGGTGTATACTTGTCAAGGACAAGCAGTAGCTGTTCCTTGAATAATCTCCACATTTCAATTGTGTCCATCCCCTGCAGTTTCCTTTCCCATCCTATGCATCCTAAATCTTGCCTATTCGCATCATAATGGCCTTTTCCCCCAGCAATAACTTGCCCTGCGTTATATATCTATCCCTTTCCATCGCTTAAGTAAACATAACCGAATTGTGGTCACTATCACCAAAGTGCTCACCTACCTCCAGATTTAACACCTGGCCAGCTTCACTACCCAGTACCAAATAAAATGTGACCTTGCCCCTTGTTGGCTTGTCAACATGTTGTCAGGAAACCATCCTGCACACAATGGACAAAAGCTGACCCATCTAAAGTCCTTGAACTATAGTATTTCTAATCAGTGTTTGGAAAGTTCAAGTTGCCCCATAAAAACTACTCTGTTACACTCCCTCCTGAACAGAATTATCTTTGCTATCCTTTCCTCTACATCTCTGGAATTATTTGGAGACCTACAGAAAACTCCCAACAGGACGACCTGTCCTTTCCTTTTTCTAACCTCAGCCCATACTGTTTCAGTAGATGAGTCCTCAAATATCCTTTCTGCTACCGTACTACTGTCCTTGACTAACAATACCACACCACCTCCTGTTTTACCATCTTCTCTGGTCGTACTGAAACATCTGAATCCTGGAACTGCCAACAAGCGTTCCTGACCATACCTTCATTAAATATACTCGACACATTTGGATGGCTTTTTGTATGGTAAGGGAATTAAGGATTGTGGGGGTAATGCAGGTAAGAGGAGCTGAGATGATGGATAGATCAGCCATAATCTGAATGAATGGTGGAGCAGGCCCGACTGACCAAATAGCCACCTCCTGCTTCTATAACAATGAAACTATAGTTGAGTGCATAATGTTTTAACTGACTCTGCTTCTGTCTGTGATGAGGGAGTCCTTTTCAAAATATCCAAAAAGATATCAGACCTTCTGAGTTTCTCCAGTATTCTGTTTTTATATCAGTGACAGTGTTTTGTAAAGCTTTGTGATTTCTTTTGGGACTTTGGTGTCCAGTGTTGACAGTAAATAGATATTACCACAATGTGCATTTAAAACACTTCAGTGCCCTCCACTCGGGCAAGCATGTGTATGTGCACAAGAAAGAATATGTTCATATCTAATTATTTGATTCCTCCATAAGCCATGCTATATATTTTTAAACGTTCCATATTTCACTGTAGAAAATCTGAATTGAAGAACCTTGGTGGCTTCTGAATTTCAATTTCTGTGCACACTGACAGAACATCTATTCTGCTAAATAGTTTTCTGGAATCTGTAGGCTTGGTACTCATTGTGCAATGTAGATTTTTGCATTTCCTTATCATGGTCACAGTTTCATCTTTAAGTTTTGTGTAAAATTAGCTTTGAAAAGAAAATGAATCACTGACGTGAATTTTTTAAAAAGTCGAGAGGAAATTTTGAGTACTTTTACATGAAAAATACAGTCAAAAGTTTTATAAGTTGCCTACATCAAAGGCAGAATTCATAAACAATAATACATAAAGTAAAATTAATGTAAAGTTCATCACAGTTCAGTTAATGGCTGCTGGGCTCATGGAAAGCCAATTTGAAGAATGATAGAATACTCCTGAAGAGGCAGCTGGGGTGAGTATCATGATATTGTAAATGTAACTTTTTCTGCAGAGCAGACAAGTGAGATTCAAAATTTTTAGCACAGAAGCATTTCACAAAACTGTTCAGTAGTAGACTTAAAACTAGGAATGTATAGACCTGTGTGTTGATAAAAGTCAGAGATTTACTGTGCTCAGTGTAGTTGTAGAGTGAATAGTGTCATAGACATGTACAGCACAGAAACAGATGCTTTGGTCCGGCTTGTCCATGCTGACCAGACGTCCTAAATTAATCTAGTCCCATTTGCCAGCACTTAGTCCATGACCCTGTAAACCCTTCCTATTCATGTACCCATCCAGATTTCTTTTAAATGTTGTCATTGTACCAGCCTCCACCGCTTCCTCTGGCAGCTCATTCCATACACGCACCACCCTTTGCGTGGAAAAGTTGTCCTTTCAATCCCTCTCAAATCTTTCCCATCTCACCCTAAACTTATGCTGTCTTGTTCTGGACTGTCTCAACCCAGGGAGAAGAACTTATCTGTTTATCCAATCCATGTCTCTCAAGTTTACGCATATACAATTAAATGCAAAAATCTGGATGTTGTGGTCCAAGTTTACTGTACTTCACAAGCTACAGTGTAAAACTATCATGTCAATAAATTCAGGACGGAAATCGATGAAAGGGTATGAGATTATGGTATATACCCAAATTGTGTTTAGTGGACAGTAAAACAAAAGCGCTAGGCGGTGGTGCATTCAGATGTATGTAAGTAAATTCATAAAAAGGCAAGTCATAATATTTTTTGTTTGTGGAATGTGTGAGTCTCTAAACAGCGATGGCAAGTGGCTCGTTGAGCTCAATTTTAGTTTACACTTAGGATAGTGAAGCTGCTCAGTCAAGCTCTTTGTACTAGTCTAGGTGGCCAGTGAGGTTTCCTTTCAAATGTCCTGTTGAATATCAGGGTCTCAACTATTTTAGTGAAATCCAGTCTGTGCCTCAGTAAGATTTCTTCAATCCAATTGTTTGGCTGAAGAGCCACAATGTTGTTTGCCTCAAAAAAAAAAAGACAGGTTTTTCTATAGAGGACATTGAGCTGGATTGCACCCCTCTGACAGAGGATCTCTGGTGGTTGTAGAGCTATCAGGCTTTTGTACATACTGAGAACCAGGTACTGTTCTTGACAGCTGCCATTAAAACTTCATCTAGCCAATATATTTTAATTAGGTAATTATTTGCAAAAGTACATCTGAGGAGTTGTTCATAACATACATCAGGATCAACATTTTTTGGTTATGTTGTGCAAGCATTTTCAAATATCATCTCTACAACCCGCTTTTTTAACATTCAAACTTGAATTATTTTCTATGTTTCGTGAGATTTCATAAAAATCCCACCTTAAGGCTCCTGTTTATTTTCCGTAAAAGCTGTGTATATTTGATGTACTGTTCAAATGATCAAAGTATAATTCTGTTGTTATTCAGAATTTAAATTTTGTTGATTTTGGGATGTGAGAAATGTTTAGTTTTCTCCATTCAATACTTGTTCTTTATGTATCTGTATATGTATATATTGATAGACAATGATATTTAAACAATTGAAGAATGTGTGCATTATCTTAGTCTTTTGAATTATTACCTATTCAACCACTATATCAGATAATTTTCTTGTCTGAATCATCGTTTCTAAAAAAATCCAAAATGCTCATTGTTGCAGTGATTTGAATAAAGCCCTGCAGATAACGTTTTGAAAGACTAATTCATGAGTTTTCTTTCTGTGGCTTGGTTTTCATATGCCATTTCATTGTTAACAAAATTCCAGCAACAAGTTTATTATGCTTAGTATAATTTAAAATGGCCTCTCTTTTGACTTTCATAGTTCTGGAAAGATAATGTTGACGATAATGAAATACGGGAGCTTATTATTTTTAGGAACAATGGACCACAAGGTTAGTGAAGTAATTAATTTTTCAAAGTACAAGAGACAAAGTAAAAATTAACTGTAAAGTTGATAGTTATTTCAAGACTGCAGTAGCATCTACAGCTTATAATTGTTCAATATATTGTAGGGTAGAATGGTTTCAAAATAAATTGTCATTCTTTAATTTTCATGTAAGTTCCCAATTTCTGTTGTGTTGTTGAAGATGTTTGGTGTGAGGATTACTGATTTACTCTCAAAGTGCAGAGAAGAAGCATTGGTACTTTTGCTGTGTTTTGCCACTTTGTTTTTCTGTACAGATCTGTAGTTTTGTTTATACTTTTTGGTTGTTTTGTTTCTGTAATTGAAATTGATCTTTCTATTTAGGTACGAGTATAGAAATTGATATGGAATCATCTTTATTCCATCCCCCTCATAAAGTGGGCATCAATGATGTTGAGGGGCAACGTGTACTTCAGATAGCAGTAATCCTTCGCAATTTGTCATTTGAGGAAGGAAATGTGAAGCTATTGGCAGCTCACCGTACGTGTGTGCGTTTCCTGTTGTTATGTTCCCACTGTCAGTATGCTTCTCTCAAGCAACTGGGGCTGGACACATTGGGTAACGTAGCAGCTGAGGTATGAAATTATTCTGACAAATAGGACATTTCAGTTTATATTCTGTCCTGTTATAAATTAAATTGGATGAAACCATGTCAATCTCAAATATATTTATGCAACACATTTTGAGAGAAAAGATTGTCTCAGTTGTAGGCACATATTAGTCTTCATATAATTTTGATATTAACAGATGAGTTTTTGAGTTTGAGGAATAATCACTTTGCTTATGGTGCTAGTGAACTTTGCTAACTTTTAGTAATTCTTTTGTTGTAGTTCATTATGCATAGCATGACTTAAAATCTTTTAAAGCTATTTTAATGATGTGTTGCATAGCAAGGGCATACTGTAGGTTAGCTTTGTTTTTTGTCCAACCAATATTTACATAAACTGTGACCAACTTTGTATACTGAAGAGCCAAACAAAAATGGCATTTAGCAAAACAGACTTTTTCATTTCCCCTTAGTTTAAATTAGGTCTTTTTCTCAACTGAGGAAAATGTTCAAATCATCTTCAGTAATTAAATACTTGTGTACTATGGTGTAAAGACTGGGTATTTTTATTTTTCTGGATTTTTTGATTGTGGACTGAAATGGGAAGCAAATTGTTCTCTTAAAAACAAACCAGCATTGTCGAAGCTAGCTGCATTCAAAAACAAGTAATCTGACATGCATTCTAAGTATCATTTAAGCAGCTGCTTGTTCAAGCAGTAATGGAAATTGTTAGCAGACAAGCTGGAGCCAAGGAATGGAGCTTTGGCTGACAGCAAGTAGCTGATTAGTCACCTTGACCACTGAACAGTTATTGATGACAAAGGTCTTCTGCCCACCAGCAACTATGACATTGGCTGCCGGTGTAGTTCAATAGCTTGGAATGTGAATGTTTTTGCAGAAACCATCAAATCTTTTGAGGAAAAGGAGCTGTTTTTGCAATTTAAAAAAAAATCAAACCTGAAGATAACCATTTGATTTCCTATTTCTAGTTGTGTTAAGTTGTGATACTAATTGTTAAGTCAAATACCTTTTATAAGTTTCAACCCTGTGTCTCCTGAAAACTGATGAAAAAGTCTGGAAAAGGATAATCAAGGAACAGCACATCCTGACAAGCCAAAAGGACCATCTCAGCAGATGCTGTGAACAGGGGCCATTGAACTCTTTCTAGTTTTTAAACCTCCGACCATAAAACCCTTTTAGTTTTCTTTCTATGTTTTCTTTGTGTGTGCATGTGGGATAGTTTATCAGGGAGTTAAAGCTTTAAATATGTCGGCTGTTTTCATAGTTTTATTTATATGTAGTTAAAGATCATTTATTACAGATAAATACATTCTAAGTACAGAAACCTGGTCTGTGCTTTGTTAATCTGGGTATAAAAGACAGGTAAATTGGGGAAACTTTTCTGTACTTTTCAAAATCTTCAACTTTTGTGACAACTGAAAGAATAGCATGGTTTGATTTCCAGTGGACTGCCATTGTGAAGTGCAACAATGAACCTAGCACTTAGCATGTTAAGCAAAGAATAATTGTTATCATTCCATCCTCTTCAGTCAGCCTCTCTGATTTCTCTTTTAGTGTGATATTGACAAAGTATTTTTTTTCTTTCGTGCAAGATTTGCCACAGGATTTGTTTCGCAATTATCACATATTCGAGAAAGGACAAAGCAAGAAACTCACTTCTGCTTTGACTATGCTTGCTCCTTTTTCCATTTGTAGCTGTGCAGGACATTGATTAGGCCACTTTGGGAATACTGTGTGGAGTTCTGGTCTCCCTGTTATAGGAAGGGTGTTGTTAAACTTGAAAGCGTTCAGAAAAGATTTACAAGGATATTGCCAGGATTGGAGGGCTTGAGCTATAGGGAGAGGCAGAATAGGCTGGGGCTGTTTTCCTAGGATGTTGGAGGCTGAGGGATGATGTTATAGAGGTTTATAAAATAATGAGGGGCATGGATAGGATAAATAGACAAGGTCTTTAGTTATGGACTCTTCTTCCCCCCCCCCCCCCCCCCCCGGGAGAAAGAGGTCATTGGTTTAAGGTGAGAGGAGAAAGATTTAAAAGGGACCCAAGGAGCAACTTTTTTGTGTAGAGTGTGATGTGTGTATGGAATGAGTTGTCAGAGGAGGTAGTGGAGACTGGCAAAATTATACCGTTTAAAAGCAATCTGGGTTGGTATATGATTAGGAAGGGTTTAGAGAGATGTAGGCCTAGTGCTGGCAAATGAGAGAAGATTAATTTAGAATATCTGGTGGCGTGGATAAGTTGGACCAAAAGTCTGTTTCTGTGCTTCACGTCTCAATGACTCCAATTCCACTCAATCATTTTCATCAGCATTGTCGGGCAACGACTGTCTCCAACCAAAGAAAATGTACTCCTAAAACAAAGAGCTATATATGCTGAAGATACGAAACAATCACATTGCTAGAGAGACTCAGCAGATCTGGCAGCACCTGGGGTGAGAAAGCAGAGTCAACATTTTGAGGCCAGGATCCTCCTTCAGAACTTCTGATCTCCTCCTCCATGTTTAGTTGCATGACCAGCGCTAAGTTCTACATTGTCAACATCCCGGAGTTACTGTTGACCAGAAAATGAACTGGAATGGCTTTAAGAGCAAGTTGGAGATTTCAAATTCTGAGGCAATTAACTTGGCTCCTGACTGCCCAAAACCTGCCTTGCACCTACATGGCACAAATCATGAATATGTTATGAGATCCTTCACTTGCCTGGTTGAGTACAGCTTCAACAGCAGTCAAGGAACTTTTTACCATCCAGAATAAGTCAGTACCACGTCCACTACTTTCCGTATTCACTCCTTCCACTGCAGACGCCAGGAGTAGCAACGTGCACCATTTATAAAATGCAGTGTAGTGCCTCACCCTGGTCCTGTCAAACCTGTCTACCACCTAAAAGGATAAGGACAGTGGATGCGTGAGAAGACCACTACCTGCAAGTTTCCCTCTAAGCAACACATTGTTCTTATTTAGATCAATATTGTTGCTCTTTCACTGTTGCTGGGTCAAAGTCCTAGTACTCGTAAACACACCGTTGGTGTACTTGCACCACATGGATTGCTGCAGTCTTAAGAAGGTAGAGCGTGACTAAGGAGCAGCGTCAAATGCTGATTGTCATATCAGATGAACGAAAACAAAAAGTTGCAATCTTGGTAAGGATTTCTTTGGTCACCTTGGATGTTGGAAACCTAATTGGTAAAACTTTAAACATTGAATTGCAAGAAAAATGCATAAATTTGGGAAATGACGAAATGCTGAAGGCTTTGTCACAAAAATGGAGGTTAGGGATATGGCGCTACTAGGGACTGATTGCTGGGAATGTTGGCATTTTGAGGAAGAGATCATAAATTTGGAGGATGGACAGTCTATTAAAGGAACTAATAGAATATCGACAACCATGAGGGCAGGAAGGAAAGTTGAGGAGTTTGGGAAGGGCAAATTTAGCTTGAAGAAAAAGAATGGGGCAAGTAGCTGAGGCAGAAAAAAGTCTCTGCATTAGTGATATGTTAATCAATGATTATGCTGCAAGTGAGTTACATTTTAAATGTTGGTGGAGTAGACAAGTCTGAGGACTCATTGGGAAATGTTAAGTTGTTTTTAAACGACCGTTGTTCCTGGTACTAAATTGGCGATAACTTAGATGAAAGGAGAAGGGGACCTCTGTCATTGATCCTGACAGAAAAGAAAATCTTTGCAGAATTTTAACATACTATCATTCCAAAACACAAGCTGGAATGTCTACTTCTTGTATGACCCAACTTAATTTGCTTGCAGAAAAGTTTCGCATCGGTTTCATTACAAATTAACATATTGTGAATGCTGAAGCTATATTCAAATGGTTCAGATTTGTTGTATAAAGCATCCAATGCCAAGCTCCCTTGCTTAGAAAGACATTTATTGAAACCATTTAACTAGAAAGAGATTGCAGAACTTGGTACAGAAAAACCTGGATGTTCTAGTATATCAATGTACAATAGTTAATTTGCATGTGAGGAAAATGGATATTCGTCATTTACTCCAGGGAGAATGGAACATAAAAGTAGTTAAGATTTATTGCAACTGTGCAGGAGCTTTTAGAGGCTGCATCTGAACTATTGCATACAGTTTAGTTTTCCTTTTGAAAAGAAGGTATAATTGGGGTGGTTAATGTCACTGGATTAATAATCCAGTACCCAGACCTGTGTTTTGGGGGTATGGTCTCAAGTCCCACCCTGAATGATGTTAAATTAAAATGGTAGCCTAATGGTGACCATGTAATTTTTGTTTATTCTTATGGGATATGGGTGTTGCTGGCTGGCTAAAATGTTTGTCCGTACCCGGTTGCCTTTGAGAAGGTGGTTTTGCACTGCGTTCTTGAACTGCTGCAGTTCTACGTGCTGTAGGTGGACCCACAATGCCCTTAGGGAGGGAATTGCATTATTTTGACCCTGTGATTCATAAGGAATGACAATATATTTCCAAGTCAGGATGGTGAATGGCTTGGAGGGAAACTTGCATTCGGTGGTGTTCCATGTATCTGATGCCCTTGTGCTTCTAGATCAAAGTACTCATGGCTTTGGAAGGTGCTGCCTAAGGATTTTTGGTGAATTTTTGCGATGCGTCCTGTAGATAGTATACACTTCCGCTACAGAGTATTGGTGATGGAGGGAATGGATGTTCGTGGTTGTGGTGCCAATGAAGCAGACTGTTTTGTCCTGGACGGTGTCAAGCTTCTTAACTGTTGTTGGAACTGCACTCATTGGCAAATGGAAAGTATTCCATCATATTCCAGGCTTGTGCCTTGTAGATGGTGGACAGGCTTTGGAGAGTCTGAGGGCAAGTTACTTCCTGCAGTATTCCTAGTCTCTGAGCTGCTGTTGTAGCCACTGTAGTTATATAGTGAATCCAGTTGAGTTTGTGGTCAATGGTAACCTCTAGGATATTGATAGAGGGGGATTCAGAATCGACAAGTGTGGTACTGGAAAAGCGCAGCAGGAGGGGATTCAGTGATGGCAATACCACTGAATGCGCAAGGGGCAATGGTTAGACCTTTTTTTATTGGACATGGTCATGAAATCTCAGCCAAGTCAGCCATAATCATCTTGAGTGTTAGAGCAAGCTTGGAAGACAAAGTAACCTACTTTTTGCTTCTAAGTTTTGTGTCCCATTGTTAAATCTGGTACAGCTAGGGAAATATGACTGAATTTAGAGAGAGAGTAGAGAGGCAAATGGAAAGTAAAAGCTAAATTTATTTTTATAATCTTCCAAAACAATTAACCTAAAGGAATGAGACTGCCCAATTAAAGTTAGTTTTTGATCCTAGAGTCATGAGTTATTACAAACAGCACTAACCAAATTGTTAAACAGGCTACTTAACCTTTAAATGGCAGACTTGAATTTGCTGTTGATATGGTGATGTAATTTAATGGTTTTCCCATTCTTTTAGTAGATAGCAAAAGTAATAACTTCACACCAGTGCAGGTCACCTAAAAGAAAGTGACTAAATTGAGACAGCAACCTTTAAATGGCAATATCTAAATCTGCATCTGCTCCTTGCCTGAAGATGCCAGACCATTCCACACAATTTTTGACAAATATTGTTAAGTCCTGGCTGCTGACAAATTTTCCCTTAATATTATTGCACTTTGCTTAATTTATAATCGTCAGACTTCTAGTAATGATTTGGAGTGCTTCACATTCTCCAGAAATTTGCTTTGTTTCCTGATATGTTTCCCAATGCAATGTCAATGAATATCCTGCAAAGTTTGTTTTTTGTTCCGTTATGCTTTTTTTTCTCCAAAATAAGATCTGATGATTTCTGGGTTGAGTCCTTATGAGTTTATGACAATTGCCGTCTTTTTTTTTTGTTTCGGTATCTGTTGCCAGCAAGCAATGCTGACTTTACACTTTGCATACAAATTCAGTATTTAGATATTGCATACTCTAAAATACATTACCTGTTTTGGTCCCATAACTTTAGCCTTTTAAATTCGAATCCAGCTATACTTTTTTACAATGTATTCTTTGTGTGAATCTTGACCAACAATATACGTCAGTGTCAGTTTTTAGTGATAATATGACTACAAAGCATACAGTATTGTAATTTGCCTTTTTTAATTTTACAGCTTCAGTTGGATCCTCTTGATTTTAAAAGTACTCACCTAATTTTTCATACTGTAACTAAATGTCTACTTTCCTGTGACAAGTGTTTGAAAATAAGAGGTGAGTAACTACTGTAACAATGTCATGGATTCTATTTAGTTTTACACATTGTTTTGATATTTTATTTTATATATCTTTTTGTAGGAATGGAAATACTAGGAAACCTATGTAGAGCTGAAGATAACGCAGACTTGATATGTGAATATGTGGATCAGGACTCTTACAAGGAGATTATATGTCATCTAACTTTGCCTGATATGCTTCTGGTAATCTCCTCATTAGAGGTGCTGTACATGCTTACTGAACTAGGAGAAGTACCCTGCACAAAGATAGTTAGTGTGGAAAAAAGTGTGGGTAAGTTTAAATATTGTTGCAAGTAAAATGAACAACTTATTTCATTATTGTTTTTAGTATAGCAAAGTCTCTTGGGATGTGTTTATCTAAAATCAGTTAATGAATTGGTGATTAAGTTGCATCTTCTCTCAAAGACAACTGTAATGTTTTCTACACTATGGAAAGTTGTTTACAATTTAGAAATTGAAATTTTGTAGAAACTTAATCTGGATTATTTAAATGCTGTTAATGTTTTAGTTAGGAATTTTTTTATGTCCTTCCCATCTCCCATTTTTCTGAAATTTCTCCAGTCATTGCTAAACTTAGATTTTGTATTTTTGCATTTAAGGGGCAGAGAGAACATGGTGAGCATTCTCATGTATACTTTAAAAGGGTAAAGGAAAAATGCACTTTACTGTGAGATATTGTTTGCTACCCTTGCACTTGGGAAGCAAAGAATATTAGAGAATAATACCACAATACACAAAACACTGGAGAGACAGATAGCATAAAAATAGAGAACAGTATGATAACAGAGTATGGGACAAAGTGTATTTTTGAGTTCCACTACACTTCTATATGCAAAGAGTATAGTTAATGAGATTGGGGCGAGACAAGCAGAGGTTACCATGTTGGATTATACTTTTTAAAAATTTATTCATTTTGTGGGATGTGTGCGTCGCTGACTGACCAGCATTTATTGCCCATCCCTAGTTGCACTTAAGGTGGTAGTGACTGCCTTCTTGAACTGCTGCAGTCTACTTACCGTGAGTTGACTAATGCCATGAGGGAGGGAGTTCCAGGATATTGAACCAGCGACAGTGAAAGTATGGCAATGTATATCCAAGTCAGGATAGAGGGGAATTTGAAGGGGGTGGTATTCCTATTTATCTGCTGCCCTTATCCTTCTAGATGGAAGTGGTCGTGAGTTTGGAAGGTGCAATTTGAGGATCTTTAGTGAATTTCTGCAGTGCGCCTTGCAGATAGTACACACTGTTGCTACTGAGCGTTGGTGATGGAGGGAATGGATGCTTGTGAATGCAGTGTTAATCAAGCAGGCTGTTTGTTTTGGATGGTGTCAAGCTTCTTGTGTTGTTGGGGCTGCACCCATCCAGGCAACTGGGGAATATTCCATTACACTCCTGACTTGTGCCTTGTAGATGGTGGACTGACTTTGAGGAGTTATTTTTTTGAAGAAGTACAAAGAGGATTGATGAGGGCAGAGCGGTAGATGTGATCTATATGGACTTCAGTAAGGCGTTCGACAACGTTCCCTATGGGAGACTGATTAGCAAGGTTAGATCTCACGGAATACAGGGAGAACTAGCCATTTGGATACAGAACTGGCTCAAAGGTAGAAGTCAGAGGGTGGTGGTGGAGGGTTGTTTTTCAGACTGGAGGCCTGTGACCAGTGGAGTGCCACAAGGATTGGTGCTGGGTCCTCTACTTTTTGTCATTTACATAAATGGTTTGGATGGGAGCATAAAGGGTACAGTTAGTAAGTTTGCAGACTACACCAAGTTTGGAGGTGTAGTGGATAGCGAAGAGGGTTACCTCAAATTACAACAGGATCTTGACCAGATGGCCCATTGGGCTGAAAAGTGGCAGATGGAGTTTAATTCAGATAAACGCGAGGTGCTGCATTTTGGGAAAGCATTTCTTAGCAAGACTTAAACACTTAATGGAAATGTCCTTGGGAGTGTTGCTGAACAAAGAGACCTTGGAGTGCAGGTTCATAGCTCCTTGAAAGTGGAGTCGCACGTAGATAGGATAGTGAAGAAGGCGTTTGGTGTGCTTTCCTTTATTGGTCAGAGTATTGAGTACAGGAGTTGGGAGGTCATGTTGCGGCTGTACAGGACATTGGTTAGGCCACTGTTGGAATATTGCATGCAATTCTGGTCCCCTTCCTATCAGAAAGATGTTATGAAACTTGAAAGGGTTCAGAAAAGATTTACAAGGATGTTGCCAGGGTTGGAGGATTTGAGCTATAAGGAGATGATGAACAGGCTGGGGCTGTTTTCCCTGGAGCATCAGAGGCTGCGGGGTGACCATATAGAGGTTTACAAAATTGAGGAGCATGGATAGGGTAAATAGGCAAAGTCTTTTCCCTGGGATCGGGGAGTCTAGAACTAGAAGGCACAGGTTTAGGGTGAGAGGGGATAGATATAAAAGAGACCTAACAGGCAACTTTTTCACACAGAGGGTGGTGCATGTATGGAATGAGCTGGCAGAGGAAGTGATGGAGGCTGGTACAATTGCAACATTGAAGAGGCGTTTGGATGGGTATATGAATCGGAAGGGTTTGGAGGGATATGGGCCAGTTGCTGGCAGGTGGGACTAAATTGGGTTGGGAGATCAGGTTGGCATGGCTGGGTTGGACCAAAGGGTCTGTTTCTATGCTGTACGTCTCCGTGACTCTGAGTCAGGAGGTGAGTTACTCAATACAGCATTCCTCGCATCTGGCCTGCTCTTGTAGCCACTGTTTATGTGGTGAGTCCAGTTGAGTTTCTGTTCAATGATAACCCCCAGGATGTTGACAGTGGGGAATTCAGTGGTGGTAACACCGTTGAATGCAAAAGGGTGGTGGTTAGATTGTCTCTGTCTCTTTCTTGTGATGGGCATAGCCTGGCATTTGTGTGGTGCAAGTGTTACTTGCCACTTATCAGCCCAAGCCTGGATATTGTCCCAATTTTGTTCCATATGAGCATGGACTGCTTCAGGATCAGAGGAATCGAGAATGGTGCTGAACATTGTAATCATTGGCTAACGTCCCTACTTCTGACTTTATGGTGAAGGGGCGGTCATTGATGAAGCTGCTGAAGATGGTTAGGCCTAGGACACTAGCCTGCAGAATTCCTAGAGCGATGACTGGTCTCCAGCAACCACAATCATCTTCCTATGTGTCAGGTTTGACTCCAACCACTGGAGAGTTTGCCCTGATACCCATTGACTCCAGTTTTGCTAGGGGTCCTTGATGCCACACTCGGTTGAATGCAACCTTGATGTCAAGGGCTGTCATTCTCACCTTGCCTCTGAAATTCAGCTCTTTTGTCCATGTTTGGGCCAAGGTTGTAATGAGGTCCGGAACTGAGTGACCGTGCTGGAACCCAAACTGGGCGACACTCAGCAGGTGCTGCTCGATAGCACTGTTGATGACATCTTACATAATTTTACTGATGATTGCGAGTAGAGTGATGGCGCGCTAATTGGCCATGTTGGATTTGTCCTCTCTTTTTGTACTTAGGGCATACTTAGGCAATTGTCAGGTAGATACTCAGTGTTGTAACTGTACTGGAACAGCTTGGCTTGGGAAGTGGCAAGTTCTGGAGTGCAAGTCTCCAGGGCTATTGCTGGAATTTTGTCAGGGCCTGTAGCCTTTGCAGTATCCAGAGTCTCCAATTGTTTCTTAATATCATGTGGAGTGAATTAAATTGGATGAAGACTGATATCTGTAATGTTGGGGACTACTGGAGTTGGCCAAGATGGCAATAATAGTGATTTAGCTCGAGGAAGGACTGGTTGGAGTGTAAATAACTGAGCCAGTGTGCCTTTTTCAATTCTGGAAAGTCCACTTCCACTTACCTGGGGCTTGTACTAAAATTGAGGGACCTATTCACAGCCTGGTGAAGAAAATCAGTTTGATATAGTCATTCTCACAGAAACATGCTATTTAGCCAACATCCCAGTAGTCTTCACCATTCCTAGATTTGAACTGCCCGTTGGTAGTTGAGGGAATAGCCCTGTTGTTTTCAAATTCAATTCTTGACCCAAAGATTTTCATGGTATCAAGTCAAACTTAGGCAAGGAAATCTCCTGATTATTGACCTCAGTTGATGAGCCTATATCCCTCCATGTTCAAAACTACTCGAAAACAGCATTCAGGATATCAAGGACATGTATTCTGTATTGTGGACTTTGGTGCCAATCTACTCTGATACATCGCTATTGACCAAGCTGGTCAAGTCTTCATTGAAGAGGCTGCTAGTGAGTGGTGAGAGATTATACTGGCTTGACAAAATTTCTGGCTGTAACAGGCTGCTCCTTTTTTTGAGGTATTTTGGGTTGAGTGTAAATAACTGAGCCAGTGTGCCTTTTTCAATTCTGGAAAGTCCACTTCCACTCATCTGGGGCTTGTACTGAAATTGAGAGGTCTATCCACAGCCTGGTGAAGAAAATCAATTTGATATAGTCATTCTCACAGAAACATACTATGTGGTAAAGTGTTGGAGGTGATTTCCTCTAATTCCAGGAGCAGTAATTACTGTTTTATATGCTGTTGCATTGTTTTGGAACTTTGGAGAAAAAGAGTCAAAGCAACAGCACTTTTTTAAAATGGAGAGGCACAGACAAAGGTCAGGTCAGTACAGGAGAGAGAGAGAACAAAAAATCCACACTGCTCCCTGACACTGCAGTGAACCTGCGCAGTTACTGCCTTTGCTGTTTGAATTTCTGTATCGCTGGATATTGGAGTATGTTTGGGAGTCACAATTAATCTTGGAGGAACCTGTTTGGGAGAGGTCACAGCACAGAAGCAGATAAGTGAATAGTTTTAAGTGTGACCTTACAGTACGTCTGTATTTGTGAGAAGAGTGGTTTCTTTCTTGATTATATGTTTATTTAGATATATCTCTTCATTAAATTTAAATCTAAACCCTAAGTATTAAGTTAGCCTGGAGCAGGGTTTTGTAGAGGAATACAGCAGTGCTATTTTCTAGATCAGTAGACTGAAAGAAGCAAAAATGACCTTTAGTAGCATGATATGCCCTTGTCGGATGTGGGAGTTCAGGTAGAGTTCATGTGATACTGAGGATTATATCTGCAATTAATGCCATTGATTGCGAATTCTGTCAGATCGAATGGATCATTTGCCTCTAGCCCTCACTCCAATGAGGAATGTACAAGAGCAAGAGTATGACGGTTGGCAGTTATAGAAAGGGAGAAAAGTTGCAGATTCAGTCAAGTAATTAAGTGAACTCCAGGAAAGGTAGGCAGGTAATGCAGGAGTCTTCTGTGGCTATCCCGAATTTTCATCAAGTATGTTGTTTTGGGAAATGTAAGGGGTGATGGATTCTCGAGGGAATGTAATGTGAACAGCCTAGTTTCTGGTATCAAGACTGATTCTAATGCAATGAGGGGTTCCAAGAGATCGATTGTGTTAGGGGACTCTTGAGTCCGAGACACAGGCAGGCATTTCTGTGGCCAGCAGTGAAAAATTAAAATTTGTCCATGTTTGGACCAAGGTTGTAATGAGATCTGGAACTGAGTGGCCCTGCTAGAACCCAAACCGGCTTCACAGAGCAGTTTGTTAACTCCTCAGGGGGGTGTGTTAACTCCCTGGTGTCGGGATCAAAGATGTCATAGAGAGGGTACAGAATGTTCTCAAGGGGGAGAGGGCCCAACAAGAGGTCATTGGTTCCAATGTGTACAATGACCTAGGAAGGGAAAAGGATGAGATTCTGAAGGGAGATTACAGAGTATTAGGCAAGAATTTAAAAAGGAGGTCCTTGAGAGTCGTAATATCTGGATTACTCCTGGTGCTACAAGCTAGTGAGGGTAGGAATAGGAGGATAAGAGCAGATGAATGCATTGCTGAGGAGCTAGTGTATGGGAGAAGGATTCGCATTTTTGGATCATTGGGTTCTCTTCTGGGGTAGAAGTGACCTGTACAAGAAGGATGGATTGCACCTGAATTGGGAGGGAATTAATGTAGTGGTAGAAAGATTTGCTAGAGCTGCTCAGGAGGATTTAAACTGGTAATGTGGGGTGATGGAGGGTGGGCCTGAGTGAGGAGAGAGATCAATCTGAGACTGGTACAGTTGAGAACAGAAATAAGTCAAACAGTCAGGGCAGGCAGGGACAAAGCAGAGAACAAGGTAGGCCTGATAAGTTAAACTGCATTTATTTCAATGCAAGAGGCCTAACAAGGAAGGCAGATGAACTCAGGGCACGGTTAGGAATATGGAACTGGATATCATAGCAATTACAGAAATGTGGGTCAGGGATGAACAGGATTGGCAATTTAATGTTCCAGAATACAAATCCTACAGGAAGAATAGAAAGGGAGGCAAGAGAGGAGGGGGAGTGGCATTTTTGATAAGGGGTAACATTACAGCTGTACTCAGGGAGGAACTTCCCTGAACGTATTTCTGGGAATATATTTGGGCTGAACTGAGAAATAAGAAAGAGATGATAACCTTATTGGGATTGCATTATACAACCCCTCATAGTCAGGGAAATTGAGAAACAAATTTGAGGAGATTTCACTTATCTGTAAGAATAATAGGGTGGTTATGTTCGGGGATTTTAACTTTCCAAACATAGAATGGGACTGCCATAGTGTCAAGGATTTAGATGGAGAGGAATTTCTTAAGTGTGTACAAGAAAGTTTCCTGATTCAGTGCGTGGATGTACCTACTAGAGAACGAGCAAAACTTGACCTACTCTTGGGAAATAAGGCAGGGCAGGTGACTGAGGTGCCAGTGGGGGAGCATTTTGGGTCCAGCGACCGCAATTCTATTTATTTTAAAATAGTGATGGGAAAGGAGAGACCAGATGTAAAAGTTGAAGATCCAAATTGGAGGCCAATTTTGACAGTACTAGTCAAGAACTTTTGAAAACTGATTGGGGGCAGATGTTCGCAGGTAAAGGGACAGCTACCAAATGGGAAGCCTTTAAAAATGAGATAACAAGAATCCAGAGAAAGTATATTCCTGTTAGGGTGAAAGGAAAGACTGGTAGGTGTAGGGAATGCTGGATGACAAAAGACATTGAAGGTTTGGTTAAGAAAAAGAAGGAAGCATATGTAAGGTATAGAGAGAATAGATCGAGTGAATCCTTCAGGTATAAAGAGAGGAGGAGTATACTTAAGAGGATAATCAGGAGAGCAAAAAGAGCACATGAGATAGCTTTGGAAAATAGAGTAAAGGAGAATCCAAAGGGTTTTTACAAATATGTTAAGGACAAAAGGGTAGCTAGGGGGAGAATAGAGCCCCTCAAAGATCAGCAAGGTGGCCTTTGTGTGGAGCCGCACAAGATGGGGGAGATACTAAACGAGTATTTTGCATCCGTGTTTACTGTGGAGAAGGACATTGAGGTATAGAATGTGGGGAAATAGTTGGTGACGTCTTGAAAAATGTCCCTATTACAGAAGAGGAAGTGTTGGATGTCTTGAAATGGGTAAAGGTGGATAAATCCCCAGGATCTGATAGATGTACCTTAGAACTCTGTGGGAAGCTAGGGAAGTGATTGCGGGACCCTTTGCTGAGATACTTGCATCATCGATAGTCACAGGTGACGTGCCGGAAGACTTAGAGTTTGACCAACGTGGTGCCACTATTTAAGAAAAGTGGTAAGGCCAAGCCAGGGAACTATAGATCAGTGAGCCTGACGGTGGTGGATAAGTTGTTGGAGGGAATCCTGAGGGACAGATATTCATTTATTTGGAAAGGCAAGGACAGATTAGCGATAATTAACATGGCTTTGAGCCTGGGAAATCTTATCTAACAAACTTGAGTGAGTTTTTTGATGAAGTAGCAAACCGGATTGGTGAGAGCAGAGCTATATGGACTTCAGTGAGGCGTTCGACAAGGTTCCACATGGGAAACTAGTTAGCAAGGTTAGATCTCATGGAATACGGGGAGAACTAGCCATCTGGATACAGAACTGGCTCAAAGGTAAAAAGATAGCGGGTGGGAGCGGAGGGTTGTTTTTCAGACTGGAGGATTGTGGCCAGTGGAGTGACTCTAGGATCGGTGCTGGATCCAATACTTTTCGTCTTTTATATAAATGATTTGGATGTGAGCATAAGAGGTATAGTTAGTAAGTTTGCAGATGACACCAAGTTTGGAGGTGTAGTGGACAGCAAAGAAGCTTGCCTCTGATTACAATGGGATCTTGACCAGATGGGCCAAAGGGCTGAGAAGTGGCGGATGGAGTTTAATTCAGACAAATGCAAGGTGCTGCATATTGGGAAAGCGTTTCTTAGCAGGACATATACACTTAATGGTAAGGTTCTCTGGAGTGTTGCTGAACAAAGAGACCTTGGAGTGCAGGTTCATAGCTCCTTGAAAGTGGAGTCGCAGGTCGATAGGATAGTGAAGAAGGCGTTTGGTATGCTTTCCTTGGTCAGAATATTGAGTACAGCAGTTGGGAGGTCATGTTGCGGCTGTACAGGACATTGGTTAGGCCACTTTTGGAATATTGTATGCAGTTCTGATCTCTTTCCTATTGGAAGGATGTTGTGAAACTTGAAAGGGTTCAGAAAAGACGCACAAGGATGTTGCTAGGGTTGGAGGATTTGAGCTATAAGGAGAGGCTGAACAGGCTGGGACTGTTTTCCCTGGAGCGTTGGAGAATGAGGGGTGACCCTATAGAGGTGAATAAAATCATGAGGGACATGGATAGGATAAATAGACAAAGTCTTTTCCCTGGCGTGGGGGAATCCAGAACTAGAGGGCATAGGTTTAGGGTGAGAGGGGAAAGATATAAAAGAGACCTAAGGAGCAACTTTTTCACGCTGCGGGTGGTGCATGTAGCTGGCAGAGGAAGTGGTGGAGGCTGGTACAATTGCAACATTTAAGATGCATTTGGATAGGTAAATGAATAGGAAGGGTTTAGAGGGATATGGACCAGGTGCTGGGAGGTGGGACTAGATTTGGGTTGGATATCTGGTCGGCATGGACTATTTGGATGGAAGGGTCTGTTTCTATGCTGTACATCACTTTGACTCTATGACCGTCTCCTTACCAATCGACCATCTGCAGTTGCGTCTATCTGCAATACTCCATTATGGCTATGAAGTCCTACCCTCTTATTTTATGTCGTCACCCCACAAACAACACTGGTCACCATCCAGGGCAAAGCATGATTGGCACCCCATTATCACAAGAGCACCACATCTCTAAAATTTGGTGCAGCAACGCAGAAGCTCCTTTTGCAGTGGTTTTCAAATCTGACCTCTACTATCTAGTAACACAAGGGTGACCATTGCAGAAGGACCATTTACTGGTTCCTCCTTGAAAGTCACAGCAGACTTTTGATAGTTTTTAGTTCATGGTGCTCTGTCACAAATGCCCTACCTGAACAGCATTGAGGAAGTACTTAGACCCCACTGACTCCAATGATTCTAGAAGTATTTCTTAATTCTGTAACCAAGGTGATTTCATTGAAAACAGTATTTGAAGCCAGGCTGTAGAATGAATGTTTTTTTATGCAATATTGCCATTTATTTGCAGCCTAACAGGTTTTTTTAAAGGAAAGGGTAGTTTGTTGATTTTTGGGGATTTATTTTGTTTTAAACTTGGGCAGAGGCACTCTTGACTGAGTAAGAGAGGCTTGTAGTTTCACTTTTAATTTTAGGTCATGTTTTAGTCCTGTGATGACTCTGGAACAGGATGGCTGTATAATAGTAGTCCTCCTGAGAAGAGAAGAGCATAGTCAGTTAGGTTCTTTGAGGGATGAGTTAGTGTTGGGAAGGAATTCCAGAGCTTTGGACCGAGGCAACTAAAGACTTTGCTACCAATGATGGAATGTCAAAAATTGGGAATACACAAGATACCAGAATTATTTACAACATAGAACATTATAGCGCAGTACAGGCCCTTCAGCCCTTGATGTTGCACTGACCTGTGAAACCAATCTAAAGCCCATCAAACCAACACTGTTCCATGATCATCCATATGTTTATCCAGTGACCAATTAAATGCCCTTAAAGTTGGCCAGTCTACCAATGTTGAAAGCAGGGCATTCCAAGCTCTTACTACTCTCTAAGTGAAGAACCTACCTCTGACATCTGTCTTATACCTATCACCCCTCAATTTAAAGCTTTGTCCCCTCGTGCTAGCCATCGCCATCTGAGGAAAAAGGCTCTCCCTGTCCACCATATCTAATTCTCTGATTTTCTTGTATGTCTTTATTACGTCACTTCTCAACCACCACCTCTCTAATGAAAACAACATCAAGTCCATCAGCCTTTCTTCATAAGACCTCCCCACCATACCAGGCAACATCCTGGTAAATCTCCTCTGCATCCTGTTCAAAGCTTCCACATTCTTATAATGCGGCGACCAGAACTGTATGGAGTACTCAGTGTGGCCGCACCAAAATTTTGTACAGCTGCAATATGACCTCATGAGTCTGAAACTCAATCCTTCTACCAATAAAAGCTAACACAGCATATGCCTTCCTCACAACCCTTTCAACCTGGGTGGCAAGTTTTAGGGATGTATGCACACGGACACCAAGACCTCTCTGCTCATCCACACTACCAGGAATGTTAGTATTAGCCCAATACTCTGTATTCCTATTACTCCTTCCAAAGTGAATCATCTCTTTTTTTTCTGCATTAAACCCCATTTGCCTCCTCTTGCCCCAGCTCTGCAGCATATCAATATCCCTCTATAATCTGCAACATCCTTCTGCACTCCACAATTCTACTGACTTTAGTATCATCCACAAATTAGAGGAGTGGCATTGTCACAAAGGGTTTGAACGCAAGGTTGAGAATTATGTCAAGATGTCGCTTGACAGGTTGCCAAAGTAAACCATCTGACACAGAGGTGATGGAGGAATGGACCACGGTGCAAGTTAAGACATCTGCAACAGTGTTTTTAATAATCTTGAGTTTACAGACTGTAGAGAGTGGGAGACCATCTAGAAATACATTAGAACATCTTTAATTCTAGAGATAACAAAGAAATAAAAGTTTCCATAGCAGATGAGATCAGGCTGGAGCAAAGTCAGGCAATGTTTTTATGAATGTGAAGTTAGAGGGTCATCTCTGGATTTAATGTTATGCCAAAGTTTTGAGCAGACTGGTTTAATTTTAAGACTGTTCACAGGGAGAGGGGTGGAATCATTCACATTGGAGTGGTGACTGAAAGCATTGGCTTCTGTCTTCCCAATATTTAATTGTAGTACATCTTTCCTCCCCCAGTCTAGATGTCAGGAAAACAGTGATAATGGAACAAAATGGAAGAGTCTGGAGAGTTATTGATGAAGTAGTGCTAAATATCCTCAAAGTGCATGTGAAAACTAACTGTGCCTTTGGATGATATAGTCAAGAGGCAACCTGGAAGTTAGAAGTGAGGGGAGACCAAGGGATAGATCCTTGAGAGACAGGAATAACAATGCTGGATTGGGAAGGGAAACCATTGCGAGTGATTCTCTGGTACAAGTAGAAAAGGATGACAGAGGTGAAAGTTATAACACCCAACTGGGATGAACGTGGACAGGCTTCTGAGGAAAATGATGTGGCAACTGTTAAAGGCTGCACACAACTGGAGAAGGAGGAAGAAAAGCTTACCTTTTTTGTCATTGGTGTGTGGCATGACATTTGTGACTTTAAGAACTATCTTGGTGCTGTTGCAAGGCAGAGAACTAAACAAGGAGCTTTGGGGTATTAAGCACAGATTTAGGAAAGAGACCGACCAGACAATTTCTTGCAAAGAAAGAGAGGAGAGCTTGGGCGTGGATGAGTAGTTTGCAAGATTGATGGGGTCAAGTAGTGGCTTTCTGAGGAGTGGACTGACAGCAGCAGACATCCAAAGTTCTCAACACGTTCTCATTGTGAACCAACTTAATGTCCAATTAAAATGAGAAAGCATTAATGAAAGCCATATTCCATTTTAGTTTTGATTTGTTTAGTAAGCAATTGCTTTTTCTTATCAGATATGTTAGTGTGTCTTGTGTCGGTGGATATCCAGTCATTTGAGTCTGATGCAGTGAAATTAATTGAATATCAAAGTTCTAACCATCAAGTAATCTCCGAAATCAGACCACAAGCTATGGAGCATTTGCAACATGGACCAGCTCATGGCGTGACAGCTTCAGGTATGTCCCTAGGCGATAAGAAAATTTAAAATGCTAGAAAATTAAATTCTTTTTATTTAAAAAAAAATTAGCAAGGTAATATGGATGAATATTCTAATGTTTCATTGGTAATTTTGATTTTGGTTTCCAGGTTGGAAAGTGTTCAGGCATAGATAGATATCAGTTGAGTACCATATCAGATTTTTGATAATGCGTCCACATAGCCTAATAATCAGTTTCTTGGAACCTGAACAAAAGTCACTGTCTCAACTTTCTTTATTGAGGGGAGAAGTTTAAAATGCCATATTTTGAAACTGACAGCTAATAATATTGGCAGCGGAGAGCAGAGGTGGCCCGTTGTGAAAATTGTTATAAGCCCAGGAATGATAAAAGTACTTCGTTATGTATCTCCATACTCATCTGTGCAAGTACCCCTTCTTGTGTCGTCAGTGCTTACTGTTTAAAGATTTTGTTTTAAAAATTGGTAAACGTAATCAAGATTTTAAAGCTTGTCAATCATAATGCTTTGTTCCTATTCAGCAATAAAAGGCATATCAGCAATGAGCTTTTCTTTATGTAAAAGTAAATAGTCAGGATTCAAATTAATGTTCAAATTAAAGTGCTGAAAAAAGCAGTTTTTTTTTATAGAGTTTCCAATCTTGTTATTTGGATCTTGCAGAAAGTAAGTTTAATCTCTCACTGTTTGCTGCAGGCCCATAGCACAACAGCATTCAGTTTATCACAAATTGACAGACCATACTTTGTATTTGATTGTGCTTGATACTGACTGAAAATTTCCTTGAATCAAATGTTTAATTCCCCAGCACTGATGTGTATGTGAACTGTCTGCATAAACCATGATCAGCTTGAAATCCAACTGACCTACAGTTGTCACAACTAGAGAAAAATATCTGACTGAATTAATGATGATAGAGGTCTTCCATTTTTAAATACTGCATTGGAAAGTATTTTGTACACATGAGCCTTTCCCTACACTTAATAAAATCACAAGAATTTTGCCGGTGTGACATTTGTAAATTTGTGAGCTATTTTGTTCCATGTTTTATTTGATTTTCTTTTTTCAGATTTATATTTTCCACATACAAACACTTGGGTCTCCCTAACTGTACATGTACAACATTTAATAAGCACAAAGTTGCACTTATTTCTCCCCACAGGACCCCCTGCATGGTATGGGTTGTTTCCTCAATATTGGCTTGGAACTTAAACCTATATTGCCCATTTCTTCCTTCTCACATTTCATCCTTCTCTGCTGAAGAATTCTGCCTTTCTTTTGTAGAATTTAACTTTTTGCTGCTGGGTGATTCAAAGTAGTCTTGATCATTTCACTTGTTACAAGCCAAGTAAACAGCAGGATCTTCAAATCACCCAACTAACCTTGGTGGGTTAGTTTGCCTCAGAAGAAAAATGAGTTGAGGAATGTTCTGGTCATGGCTATTATGGGTTCAGCATAAGGAGATGAAAGTAATGCCCTGGAAAAGCTAAACTTTTCAATAATGTAGACAGATACCAAGCTACCCAGTTACAAATCAGTTTCTATAGATTTACCTGATGGCTATTTCTAAATTTCTTTGCACTGTGATCTGCTTTATTTAAAAATCATAAGTCTAAGCTTATGGCTGTTGGATATATAGAGATGTTGACAAACTACCAGTGTTAACAGAGCATCTTGAGCAGCAGTTAGTAAATATCACTTGGGGACCTCGTCAACTAATGTTCAATCCCTTGATGTTCTCTAAGCTTGTTTGTAAATCATCTTTGCAATTTGGAGTTTATAACCTCCCAATAAATTATTGGGCTTTGTCCCAAGCCAAACACTTGGCCTTTTTTCCTAACCAACATGAACCACAGTACGGCTGCTGGAAAATGACTGCCATCTTTCTTTGTTCAACAGCAGAGACCAGGCATATTCTCACAGAGAGGAAGGAAAATTTGGAGGGATGTTTTTCCCGGGGCCATGTTCATGACTTCCTCGTGACTTGGAGAATGGTCTGTGGCGAGGGGAGACCTGAAAAAGTGTAAGGGGAGAAAATACAAATTTACAACAAAACTTAGAAGCATTGTAGTTTTAAACTGGGCAGTAGGGATTTGTTCACTGTGGTTATTGTTTAATTTGATATTTAGATGTGCACATCTGTGTCCCCAATGATCTACCTTTTCAAGCTTCCATGGTGGAAGACCTGCTTTTGAAGGAGGAATGGAAGTTGCCCACTGTAATTTCTGTTCTCCAAAGAATGGCTTTCTGGCACAAACCTGTTGATCTTGCCATGGCAGAATGTCTTAATACTGCTTGGGGGTGGATGGTGTGGGAGGCAGTGATGGGTGGATGGGATGATTGGGTAGTGTCAAGGGAAATAGCAGGTGCTTTAATGGGTAGTCAAGCTGAAAAAGAAACAGTTGCCAGCTGTGTTTGGCGAGTTGATTTTTATCTTTGCAAGCTGAAAAACAAAATGCTAGGCAGTTTACAAGTAATACCATTGGCTATCCTTTCATCTGCAGTCTTTGTTTCTTCCTCTGCTTTCTCATTTAATTTGTGGCTTGTTTCCTCACCAGCAGCTAGATACAAAAGGTGTTTTTAATTTCCTTCCTGAATTCTGTTCTATTTATTTAGTGATCTTAATGTTCAAGTAACAGTATTTGACAAATACTTTGAAGGTGAAATGGGCTAAAAAGCTTGTGTTCTCTCTGCTAAATATTAACTGCAACAGCAATAATTTACCATTTTGGAGAAGATTTGCAGCAACAATTTACATTTATATAGCTCTATTAATATAACAAAATGTCCCAAGGCACTTTAGAAATGTTATAACATAATAATTTAACACTGAGCCACATGACATTAAGCCATGCAATCAAGTTTCATCAAAGAGATAGGTTTTAAGGAGTGCCTAAAGCTGGAAAGATGAAGTTTAGTGAGACAGTTTCAGAGCTTAGGACTATGGCATCTTAAGACATTGCCACCAATGACAAGAAAGTAAAACTGGAAACACTGGAGCCAGAATTGGCAGAGCTCAAAGGTTTTGTGTGTCCTTGGAGAGGGTAGTTACAAAGCTAGAAGAGATTCACAGCACTGGTGAAGATGTAAGGCCATGAAGGAATTTGAAATACACATGGGAATTTTAAAATGTCACAAGTGTGGGTTAACTGGGCATCAGTATAGCTGAGCAAGCTTGGGAAATGGCTGAGCGAGACTTGGTGCAAATCAGTACACAGGGTCGCAGGGATTGTGGAGGGTGGAATATGCGAGGCTGCCAGGAGTGCATCAAAGTTTTCAAAGCAAGATGTAGTAAAGGAAAGATAGTGGTTTCAATAGCAAGTAAATTGAGGCAAAGCCAGGCTTAGATGATTTTATGAAGTTGCAAATAGGTAGTCGTAGAGCTAGAATAGTCTCATCTGAGGGTCAAATTAACACCAAAGATTTGCAGAGCCTGGTTCAGTTTTGGATAGTTGTCAGATGGCTGCATCAAGTTGGTGATAAAAATAAAATTTATAACAGCAACTGCAAACAAAATCTTTTGTCATTCCATATGTTGTTTGAGGAAAATTACTACAGTATGTCATTCAAGTAGTCTGATAATTAATAAACAGTGGAAAAACAAGAGAGGTATGGATGATTTTTGATGATGGGCTTTTGGCCGAAACGTCGATTTTCCTGCTCCTCTGATGCTGCCTGACCTGCTGTGCAGTTCAGCACCATTCTAATCTTGACCCTGTTTTGGCTATTGCTGGATGAAAATCTGATTGGAAGGGTTAAAACAAAAAAATTCATAGCAATGTGACTTTAGATTTAATTGGTTGACGAGCTTAATGTCTGTGGAGCCAAAGGGCGGTTTGCTATAGTAGTGTCAAGCGTGGTGTTTTCTTTTTGAGAACAGTTTTGCAAGCAATGTGATGCAGAAAACAGTGTTTGAAGTAACAAAGCCATTAACTGTATGAGTTTCAGGAGGAGCTATAGGAAGAAAAGTTTGGTCGGTAACTTATGTACATAGAAAGAAAGATCGACCGCCCTTACAAAATGAACTGAGAGGATATGGTAGGGGGAGATGAGACAGAAACTGGAGAAAGGTGGAATTCAGAGTTAAGCCAAGAGTGATCCTTGGAGGAAGTTTGCTCTGGTTAAAAGTGGGAGGTACAGAAGCAGCAGAGGCAACTGAATAGATAATCAAGATTTTTTGTAACAAAAATAGCTATGTACTTCTTACACGTAACTGGGGAGATCAGGGTAGAGGAAACAGCGGAGAGTGGTTTAAGAAGACTGTGTCATTCTGAAGTAGTGTTATCAAAAGCTTTCCTTGATATCTTTAAACGCTGGGTAGTTTTAGCAGTGGAGGGCAAGATTCAATGGCACTGACAATCCAACCAGATTTGACAATAGATCATTTAAAAGCAGATAACTGCCAAAGTTGCTCATGTTCATTAACTTAAATGGCATTATAATAGCAGATATACCAGACTCTAGTGCGAATGTAATGATTTTAGCAAGAACAAGGACATCATTGGTGACAGAAAGGGAATGATTTGCAAAACTGATAACTGCAGAAATATAATGACACATTGGGAATATGAAAGTACAGTAATACTAGACTTGAGGCAAGGCTTTTACGGGGGTGTGTCAAGTGGGCGATGCACAGAGTAAAATGGGTTTTTGGGGATGGGTTAAGAGAAATATGATAAGAGTATGTAGGTAGATGATGAGGGATGTCTTATCAAGTCCGTATTGTTCGAATAGGATTGATAAGGCCATAAAAGATATCAGGTGTGATAACTGAAGAGTTGATGTCTGGCCGAATTGCATTTTGGTGCTGTTTTGAGCAGGAAGCAATAAACTGAGCGCAATGGAAGGATTGCTTTTGTTTATTTTACATGCCACTACTTCTGGTTTCTGTATCTCATCTTCCTTTGTTGGCCAAATGATCTTGGGAACTGCAAACCTTTATTCCACTGACCTGTTACGCCACCTGCTGGTGCAGAAACGCCACATCATCTGAGTAATTTCAAGGTGTTATCCCAGTATTAATGGGAGGGAGCGCCACTTACTATGCAGAAGGTCACATAAGAGCATGTGGGTACGTTTGAAAGTATCTACCAGCATGCATACAATCAGGTAAACCCAAGTGTTTATATGCAAATTTGTGTTTGGAGAACAGAACTTACAATGAGGATTAATTTCCCATTTATTTTCTGGTTGGAAAGTATGTTTCTAAGTTTAAAAACAATTTATGTAAAACAAATATTCAAGTTGCTGACCAGGAAAATAATTCTGTCCAAATGTCTTCATTATATATAATGGTATTCCTTCACCACTTTCCTTATTCCCAACCGTTATATATCATCACTCTTTTTTGTTCTTGCTTGCACAGCAATAAGAGTTGGCTCTACAATGGCAACCCCACCAGGAATAGAAGTAGACAGTGAAAAGTTTGGCTGTCAGTGGTAAGTAGTGGTCAAGAAAAATGATGTGTAATTAGCTATTTTAACTGAGTGATTAGCAGCATGTTTAAAACCTTTGTGAGCAATACAAATGAAAGAGTCAAAAGAATGTACAAAACAGAGACTCTTCGATCCAACTCTTCCATGCCAATGAGATATCCTAAATTAATCTAATCCCATTTGCCAGCATTTAGTCCATATCCCTCTTAACCCTTCCTATTTGTATACCCATCCAGATGCCTTTTAAATGTAATTGTACCAGCTTCCTCCACTTCCTCTGGCAACTCATCCCATACATGCACCACACTCTTACCTGAAAAGGTTGCCTCTTGGGTCTCTTTTAAATTCTCTCCCCCCCACCTTAAACCTATGCCCTCTAGTTTTGGATTCCCCCATCCTGGGGAAAAGAGCTTGTCTATTTACCTTACCAATGATTTTATAAACCTCTAAGTTCACCCCTCAGCCTCCAAAGCTCCAGGGAAAACAGCCCTGGCCTATTCAGCCTCTCTGTAGCTTAAACCCTCCCACCCTGGCAACATCCTTGTAAAACTTTTCTGAATGCTTTCAAGTTTCATAACATCCTTCCGGTAGCAGCAGCTCACATTTACATAAAGTAAACTCCATCTGCCACTCTTCGGCTCATTGGCCCATCTGATCAAGATTCCTTTATACTCGGAAGTAACCTCCTTTGCTGCTCACTGCACCTACAATTTTGGTGTCATCTGCAAACTTATTAACCTATATATGTCTCCTATATTCACATCCAAATTATTTATACAACTGACAAAAAGCAGTTGTCCCAGCACCAATCCTTGTGGCACACTGCTGGTCACAGGCCTCCCAGTCTGGAAAACAATCCTCCACCGCTACCCTCTGTCTGTCTATACCTTCAAGCCAGTTCTGTATCCAAAAGGCTGGTTCTACCTGCATTCCATGTGATCTAAACTTGCTAACCAGTCTACTATGAGGAACCTTGAGGAACGCCTTGCTGATGTCCACAGAGGTAGTGTCTATATTTTTTTTTGACAGTTTTTTTAGCATTTTGTGCATGCACTGTGCTCTTTAGGAAAGAATGAAATGTGTAGTAGAAGTTGCAATAAACTTTTGAGTATTTTTAAATATAATTTGTGTAACTGTTTTTATCATGTAGCTCTTTGGCTGAGCCATATAACATTACAAAAAAAAATTGTCTACATATTTGGTTATTTCTAAATGGTACAAAGATTGGTGGAGGGAGCAGGGAGGCTTCAGAAGAACAGACTAGGAGAGTGGGGAAAGGAGTGGCAGATGAAACACTGTGGGAAAGTGAAAGGTTATGCTCTTTGGGAAGAATAGATGCATAGATTATTTTCTAAATGGGGAAAACTTCAGAAATCTGAAGGAGTCCTAATTCAAGATTCTCAGGATCGTGCAGATTCAATTGGCAGTTAGTAAGGCAAATGCAATGTTAGCCTTCACTTCCGTGGGCTAGAATACAAGAGCAAACATGTATTTCTGAGGCTGGATAAGACCATGGTCAGACTCCACTGGAGTTTGTCCAGTGGAGGTTTACAAGAATGATGAAAGGCTTGTTACATGAAGTTGCAGACTCTGGTTCTGTACATGGAATCAAGATGGATGGGGGTGGGGGGGGGGGGGGGGGTGATGGAAATCTCACTGAAACTTAGAGGATATGGGGAGGCTTAGATACAGTGGACATAGGGAGGTGGCACGATTGCTCAGTGGTTAGCACTGCTACCTCAGTGCCAGGCATCCAGATTGAACAATTGGCTAACTATCTGTGTGGACTTATCATTCTCCCCATGTCTGTGTGGCTTTCCCCCAGGTGCTCCAGTTTCCTCCCATAATCCAAAGAAGTGCAGTTTAGGTGGGTTGTACTTGCTAAATTGCCCACAGTGACCAGGGGTTAGGTGTGTTAGCCATAGGAAATGTGGGATTATAGAGATCGGGTAGAGTGATGGTTCTGGGTGGGAAGCTCATCAGAGGGTCAGTGTGAAATCCAAGGTCCAAATGGCCTGCTCCCACACTGTAGGGATTCTATTCTATCCTACAGAGAAGATGTTTTCAATCATAGGAGAGACGAGGAGCCAAGGGCACAGCCTCAGGATGAAGGGCCAAACCTTTAGAATGAAGATGAGGAATTTCTTCAGCCAGAGAGTGATTAATCTGTGGAACTCTCTGCACAGAATGCTGTGGAGGTCAAGCCATTGAATGTATTAAAAATAGTGTTCGGAAGATTATTGATCAGATAAGGGGATCAAGGGTTAGGGGCTGAAAACAGGACAATGAAATTGAGAAACTTATCAGTGACAATCAAATATTGAGCAGACTTTATGGACATAATAGCCTAATGCTACTCCTGAATCTAATGGTTCTGTCGTGTTCATAGTAGTTGACGGCATGAAAAATTTGAAATTTTTCATAAAGAAGCAACAGTACTGAGACTTAACTTTGATAAATTCAAACTCTTTTTAAAATGTCATATCAAAAAGTGTGTTTGTATTTTTGTTTTCTGTAGTGCTGTACAGTTTGAATAATCCCACCTAATGATATATTCGTATTACTTGAAGAACCCACAGTGATTATAAATTGTATGTATACTTTTACATTTTAAAAATGCATATAGCCAACATAACTTGGATTATGAGCTGTAAAGAACACAAAGAAATAGTTCCTCTATTTTAATTCTAGTTGGAATGTATAAACTTGTTAATAATTCTCAAGTTGCCTTAATGGTGACTGACCTTTTTTAAGCAGTGACAAACTGGGGGTCACTGCTACTAAATTAAAATGTGTTCTTTACAGCTCTTTAAATATTTAATCCAATTTATGTTGGCTGTTTGCATTTTTAAAATTTAAAAGTATACACACAATTTATAATCACTAAATTCTTCACGTAATACATATGTATCATTAAGTGGAATTATTCAAATTATACAGCACTACAAAAAAAATACAAAAATACTTTTTGGACATAAATTCGGACTCATTAGAAAAGTCATCAAAAATTAAGTCCCAGTACTGTTCCTTTATGGATAATTTCAAATCTTCCATGTCTTCAACCACTATGCACACCACAGAACCGTCCGATACAGGAGCAGAATTAGGCCATTTGGTCTTCCAGATAATAAAGTTCTTACGTGAAATATATTTTAGACACTTGCAGCATATACAAAAATGGTCCATTGTGTGGCTCCATTGTTTAAAGACTGGAGTTATAAGGAGAAGCTTCATAGGCTGAGATGTTTTTTTTCCCCTGGAGCGTTGGAGGCTGAGGGGTTTATAAAATCATGAGAGGCATGGATATGATGAATAGCCAAACTCTTTCCCCAGGGTAGGGGAATCCAAAACTAGAGGGTATAGGTTTATGGTGAGAGAGGAAAGATTTAAAAGGGATGTGAAGGACAACATTTTCACCGTATGTGGTGTGTATATGGAACGAGTTATCAGAGGACGTGGTCGAGGTGAGTACAATTACAACATTTAAAAGACATTTGGACATGTACATGGATAGGAAAGGTTTTGAATATGGATATGGGCCAAATGCAGACAAATGGGACTAATTCAGTTTAGAGAACCTGGTTGGCATGGACAAGTTGGGCCAAAGGCTCTGTGACTCGATAACACAAGTGAATTCATCATATTGCACATTGGGAAAAGTGCAAAAGCCATTTGCAAGGATGATATTAAAACTGAGACTGTTTTGCATCGGGAAACACTGACCTGTTTATGGCTCTTTTTCCTAGAAAAATGTTGAATTAGAAATGGTTAGCTGAAAGTTCTTACAAGAAATTATGAAAGTATTTTTAGGTTGACATAACAAAGATGGTTCCATTTGTTGGAATACTGAAAATTAGAGGCCATCAAGGCCAGGTAGTCTCTTTAAATCTATTAACAATTTTAGGACAGACTTCTTTATCCCAAGTGCTGAGACTTGCTACCATGGAACTTGCTACCAGATGGAATGTTGAGATGACTTGCATCAGTACGTTTAGAGATGAGCTAAATAATTACCTACAGGAAAAGGAATTGGCAAGATATTTTGATAGAAAGATGCAGTGAACAGAGGAATCATGTAAGAAGCAGAAATGTTGATTTGTTTCTGTGCTGTAAATTCTATGTAAATTGCTGAATTTTGATAAAAGTTCGTGGCTAACTCTTTTATAACTGATCTTGGAATGCTTTATTCTCATTGGATACTAATTATGGAATGGGGTTCATTTTCTTAATAGCATACTAAGATTTACCAGAATTAATTCTCCAAAGAAATGTTCAGATTATTGTAACTCAGATTGTGTATTTTTAACATTACAATCTATACACCATATTTGTGCAATATTGGGATGCATAGAGATATCATACATTAGTTTTTACACTTGGAAACACAGGAGCGTAATTAGGCCATTCGGCCCCTTGAATCTGTTTTGTCTTTCGAGCTTGTGGTCCATCATTTACCTCAATACCATCTTTTACACTATCCACAAATCCCTTGATATAACTAATGACTCGAAATCTAGCAATAATTGTCTTGAAGTTACTTGATGACACAGTGCCATGGAAGCTCGGTTGTCGAGAATTCCAAAAAGTGCCTCCCATCCCCGTCAAGGAATTCCTCCTAATCTCTGTTCTGATTGGCTTGCCTTTTGCTTTGAGAGTCGGTCTCCTGATTGTCAACCCCATAAGTACGGGCAACATCCTTCCTGCATCTAAATCTATCTTTTTTTAAGAATGTGATAAGTTTGAGGTTGTCTGTTATTCTTCTAAAGACCAGAGAATACAGGTTCTACCATCCTCAAAATTGACCTAGTGAATTTCCACTGCCATGGCAAGTTTATCCTTCCCCAGGTAAGCAAATGAGAAGTGCACTCACTAAACCAATTGCAGTCTCACCAGTATTCTAAACAATTGAAGCAAGACCCTTTTGTCCTTGTACTCAAATCTTCTTGCAATATAGGTAACTTATTGTTTGCCTTCATAAATTATTTACTGTACTTGCATGCTTGCTTTCGGTGACTTACAACCACAGGCAGCTAGATTTAGACATCAGTGCTTTGTAACCTGTTACAATTTAAGAAACACTCTAACTCTTTCTCCTACCAAAATGGATGTTGTCACACATAGTGCATTATACTAATTGTGCCATGCTCTTACCACCCATTCAGCCTGTGTAAATTCTGGTGAAGCCTCTTTGCACTATCCTCACAACACTCTTCTCATCAAGTTTTGTATTATCTGAAAATATTAATTTATTGGAAATATTATACCTGTACCCGCATTCACTTTGTTGATGTGGATTGTGAGCTAGGGCTGAAGCACTAAGCATTCAGGTACCCTCATGGTAATAGCCAGCCAACCTGAGAATAACCCACTTATTCCTACCATTTGCTTTTTTCCTGTTAATTAATCCTCGATCCTTGCTAGTGTGTAATCCCAATCCCCGAGTGTTTTAATTGTATTTACTAACCTCCCAAGTCATAATTTCCTCGATGCAAGGTGTTTTGTTTTTTCCTCTCTCCACAGATGCAAACAGACCTGTTGAGTATTTCCAGCTTTGTTTCTGTTATAAAATTCCTGCATCTGCAGTATTTTGCTTTACGCTATCCTATGATTTAACTCTGGGATATAGCAAACTGGCTATGTTATAGAACTTGGAACATAAATATGTATTAGTTCAAGAATTTGAAAGCCATTTTGAAAAACAAATATTGGTACAAGTGATCATGGCCCTGTTTCAGTCATTTGTCTATGATCTGTAGACAAATATTTTCTGTAGAAAGAAATCATACACAATGGCATTTGCAGCACTGACTGAAAAGGCAAAAGTGCGAAAGAGCGAGAAAGTTACTGGGAAGCTGTCAAATCCAATGACTAATTACAAATACTTTGTAAATGAATGAATTCATTGAAAAAGCAGCCTGCAAAGTAGAGTGTGAGAAAAACCTTTTTTTTCACCTAGAAGGTGGTGGCAATCTGGAACTCACTGCCTGGAAGGGTAATAGAGGCAAAAATCCTCATAACATTTAAGTGTGCACTGCAATGCCAAGGCATACAAGGCTATGAGCCAAGTGCTGGAAATAGGGATCAGAAAAGTTAGATAATTTGTTTTTGATCATTGTGGATGCGATAGTCTGTGCTGTAGACCTCGGACTTTGACTCTAAATTCAGAGAGAATGTGATTTAGATCTGGGATGAGGCCACAGAACATGTGGTTAAGCCTTCACAGTACTCTTTGGTGAATTCACTGTGTGTAGTGCTGAAATTTGCATTTACCACGCAATCAGCTATATGCTATTTGCTAATGGGTTACCTTTTATTTTTACTCTAAAGTATACAAAAAGTACCATGCAATGACCGTATCTTACAAGTGAGTTGTGACTTCTCGAACATTTGACTTGGTCATCACTATTACGTGTAAAGTTGGTTAATTTTCATGGCATTGTTTCAAGAAACATTTGACTGTAGTTCACTTAATTGTTGATGGAAGGCTAAGATGTGTATTTGAATAAGTGCTGACTAAGTATGAATCTTCAAAAAAAAAACTGCAGATGCTGTAAATCAGAAAAAGAAACTAGAATTGTTGGGAAAAACTCAGTAGGTCTGGCAGCATTTGTAAAGAAAAAGCAAGGTTAATGTTGAAGGTCCAATGATCCTTCTTTAGAATTGACATTTTAAAAAAATTCATTCATGGGATTTGGGTGTCACTGGCTAGGCCGAGGGCAGCTTTTACCATCCCTAATTGTCCAGTTAAGTTCACCACATTGTTGTGGGTTTGGAGTCACGTAAGCCAGGCCAGGTAAGAATTCCTTCCCTGAAGGGCATGAGTGAACCAGCTGAGTTTCATGTCATCATTAGACTCTTAATTCCAGATATTTAAATTTAAATTTGTATTCAAATTTCACCATCTGCAATGGCAGGATTTGAACCCACGTCCCCAGAATATTACCAGGATCTCTGGATTAATAGTCTAGCAATAGTTCTGCTAGGCCAACAACTCCCATAGTCCATTTCTGCAATGCTACATAATATCTCTTTGGCTAGAAATTATTTCAGCCAAAGAGTGGCGAATCTATGGAATGCACTGCCATGGAAGGCCGGGGAGGCCAGCTCATTGAGTACATTTAAGATGGAGTTGATTGTCTAGGGGATCAAGGGTTATGGGGAGAAAGCAGGAGAATAGAGTTGAGAAACTTGTCAGCTATTATTGAATGACAGAACTCGATGAACTGAATGGTCTAAATTCTGCTGCTATCGTCTTATAACTTTTTATAGTTTAAAAAAAATCTTTTCACAAAGTGGATCAAATATGACATACAAACTTCTAGCAGTGAATTTTGTAGCTTACTGAAACTGCATTTTCTGGTTTCTTGAATGGTAGTTCGAAAATAGTTAGAAAAAATAATTGATAGGCCAGGTTTTTGCAACTTTCCCAAAGTTAAGTAGCTGAAACGAAGTGCCATTTTTTGTCATGTAACTCTGATAATATTCTGGATTCTATAATTCTATACTAATTAAATTGCAGCAAGTTGAAATAATTATCATTAGAATTTTTTTTAAGAATTCTGTTTGCTGTCACCGAAGAATGTACTTTTGCTAATTCAATTTTAGAAATTTCCTTTTCTGAAATTTGTGTCTTGCTTATTCAGGTTAAACGCACATTTTGAGACATCCTTGGAAGGCTCAATTTCACGACTGGATCTCTATTCTGAATATCTTTCTGTGTGCAGTAAATTAGCTCGGGGTGGAATTCTGACATCAACAGGATTTAATAAGTGTCTGAGGTACGTTGAACTAATTGAAGAAGGGAAAAGCTATTTCTCATCAAGCACCCCCATCCTCATCACCACTGTTAACCTGTTTAAGAAAGTCTGAGTATACTTTTAGTGGGGTGGAGGCAAAATGGAATGAAGTTCCTCAAACAATTCCTCAAGGGCAGCATTTTTGGTGACACACATATCTTAAGGATAATGACTGCATGTTTGTAAGACTTGTTCCTGCCATTTTTCAATTGATTATCTAGCTTGGTGCATGAGAGAGCCAAATACAGCAAGGTTTTTACAGCATTAGGAAGACAATCTTTGACATTTCTAGTTTTTCCTGTGGTGCAATGTAGCCTCTGTTTCTCACGATTTAACTTATGTCTGAATCCCTGCTTGCCCCTTGCTGTAATTGTCTTAATTAGGTATTAATGCTTCCCTGTGAAAAATAAATTGGAAGAAATCTGTCACAGTATCCCAGTTAGTATCAGTTATGAATCTTAAAAGCAATTGTTACATTGTTCAACATGAATAGCTTTTAGTTAAAAACACTGAATTGGTTGCTTACAAAACTTGACGCGTTTTCTTTTGTTTTGTATGCAAGGACTCTATTTCCAACCTGTGTGGTAAAACGACTTGAAGATCCCAATAACAGCGGGCAAGCACAAATACACATAGTAGGTATCCAAAGAAGGGCTATACCACTTCCCATGCAGTCTCACTACCAACAATCGCCAACTGCTCCCTCCATTATGGCAGAGATAACACAGAATCCAGCTCCCTCAGGTAAGTTGCTTATTAATAAATCTAAATGAGTTAACATTTCAGATCAATTAGAAAAATCCCACGCTTGGGCATTTCTGTAGGAATTTTGAATAAATAAATAGTGCCAGAGCAATTAATGGAATTGAGAGTTGGTAAATCCTCTGAATCTGATGACCGCGGAATTAGACATATCTGCAGACTCTCCAGTACAAAGAGAGAGTTGGTGCTTGGTTTTGATCTTCCAGAATTCCTTAGGTCCTATTGATTGGAATGTAGTACATTGAACTCTGCTATTCAAAACAAAAAGGAGGGAGGCCACGATGATACTACAGTTATAGTATTGTATGCTGTTTTGGTCATCTTACCCAAGAAAGATATACTTGCCATGAGGGAAGTCACTGCACTGGGTCCTTGCATAATGGCATTATCCTATGGGGAGAGTTTGAATAGACTGGGGGGGGGGAATACAAGACATGATCTTATTAGATCATTGGATCTCCTTTCTGAAGAGAAGCAGGCAAGGTGAGGACTTTGACAGATAGTCAGCATCCAAGGTGACAGTGAGCTTTTAAAGTATTGAATGTACATAAGATAATATAGATAAGGGATAACCATTCGATGTGGAGTATTGGATTTTCATAAGACTTTTTTTAACCCTCAGAAAAGGTGAGGCAAATTTAAAGGGCAGTATATTGGTATAGATTGAGAATTGGTTGACAGATAGGGAACAGCTTAAATAAATGGGTCATTTTCCAAATGGCAAGCAATGACCTGGTGAGGTACTGTGAGGATCAGTGCTTGTGCTCTAGTTTTTCACAGTATGTGTACGTGGCCTTGATGAGGGAGCGAAATGCAATATTTTCAAGCTTGCTGATGACACAAGACTGGGTGAGATTGAGAGTTGTGAGGAGGATGCAAGGATGCTTCCAGACATTTGAGACAAGTTTTAACGAGTGGGCAAACCTAGCGAAGGCAATACAACGTGACTAAATGTGAAATTATACACTTCAATATGAAAAGCAGAAAGGAAGAGGAATATTTAATGGTGATACGTTGGCAAGTGTCGATGTATAAAAGGATCTGGGTGCCCTTGTAGATTAGTCAATTAAAGTAGTCAGGCAGGTGAAACAAGCAATTACGGAGGTAAATGATATATTGTGAGACCACACCAGGAGCATTCTGAGCAGTTTTCGTCTCCCTACCTAAGAAAGGACATACATGCAATAGAGGCACTGCAGTAAAGCTTCACTGAGTTGATACCAGGGATGACCAGACAATTCTTTGAAGTGAGGGCCATTTGACGAGGCCTGTAGTCACAGGAGTTCAGAAGGATGAGAGGAAATCTGACTGAAACAAGTCCATCAATGTTGGACCAATTCTAGATGAAGAGGCTAGGGAGACTGCGGCAAGTATCTCACCACCTGACACCCCAAAACCTATCCACCATCTACAAGGCACAAGTCAGATGTGTGATGGAATATTTCCCACTTGCAGTTATAACAATACTCAAGAAGCTTGATACCATCCAGGACAAAGCAACCTGCTTGATTGGCACCACATTGACAAATATCCAATCCTACCAGCACTAAGTATCAGAGCGTGTGCTGTCTACAAGCTGCACTGCAGAAATTCACCAAAGGTCCTCAGACATTTGCTTCCAAACTCAAGACCGCTTCCACGTAGAAGGACAAGGGCAGCAGGTACTTGGGAAAACCACCACCTGTAAGTTCCCCTTCAAACCACTCATCACCCTGGCTTGGAAATATATCACTGTTCCTTCACAATCGTTGGTTCAAAATCCTGGAATTCTCTCCTTACTGGCATTGAGTCAACCCACAGCAAATGGACTGCAGTTATTCAAGAAGGCAGCTCACCAACCCTTTCTCGAGAGCAAATAGGGATGAGCCAGTGACGCCCAAGTCCCACAAATAAATTTTAAAAAACTATGTTTTCCTTGGCTGGAGATTTTTGAACAAGGGAATGCAGCAGCTGAAACAGGGCTGGACATTTAAGACTGAGATGAGAAAACATTTGTTTGCTCAGAGGTTAGGGAATCTCTAGAACTCTCATATCGCAGAAGTCTGGGGATGTCAATTCACTGAATATGTTCAAGTAAGATTTTTAGGTTTTAAAGGCATTAAGGCATAGGAGGAGAAAGCAGGAATATGACATTTGGATTCAAGATCAGCTTATATTGAAAGATGGAGCAAACTTACAGGGTAGCATGGCCTACTACTAGTTTTTATGAATCCAGGATGGCATGTCAGCGTGCACAAGTGGAATGTACATCCTACAGTGTGCATGATGTCATTTACCTTTCGTGCAAGTATGTGTGCATTTAGGTAGAGTGCCCTTAATTTTGACGTTTTGACATCATTCTTCTTTCTAGGCACACTTGATGTTTAGTTTTGTTTCCCCTACCTTCTAGTCTGTCTCAGCTTTTCTAATTCCTGTTGCCATCTTAACTCCCTTCCAATTTGAGTTACCCCTCAAATTCCCATCTCCTTGACAAGTCAGTTTAAACCAACCCTAACAGGACCAGTAAATCTCCCTGTGAGGGTATCAGTCCTAGTCTTGTTAAAATATAACATGTGACCCAGACAAACTAATCTGGAGAATATGACTGGCGATATAATTTTGATCCCTGGATTTTAGAACTTGAGGTGGAGTCACTGCTGTGCATCTGCAATATGTACATATATATTTCTTATAAAGAAAGGTGGTCACACTGCAGATTAGAAGTGTACATGCAGAGAGGGTATGAATGATTACTCGGCAGACTAAGAAAATCAGTCTTGCAGTGTAAGAGGAACTGGGGCAAATTGGACCTGTACGAGCTAGGGCAGGTTATGTTTTAACAGGACTGGGACTGATGCCCTCGCAGGGAGATTTACTGATCATGTTGGGATTGGTTTAAACTATCTTGTCATGGGATGGGAACTTGAGGGGTAACTCAGATTAGAAGGGAGTTAAGCTGGCAACAAGATGTAGAAAGTCTGTGAGAGAGACTAGAAGACAGGACAAACAAAACTAAACATCAAGTATGCCTTGAAAGAGAAAATGATATAAAAAAGATAAAGTTAAGGACACTTTGCTTGAATGCACACAACACTTGCAATAAGGTAAATGATTTCAAGGTACAATAGAGGTAAATGGTTATGAGATAGTTACGACTACATAATCATGGTTGCATGGTGACAAGGGCTGAGAATTGAATATTCAAAGATATTCTTTGTTAAGGAAGGACAGATGAAAAGGAGGTAAAATTGTGCTGATAATGAGATGAGATCAGTACATAGTAGAGGAGGATCTCCGAATGGGTGAAAAAATGTGGAATCTGTTTGGGTGGAACTGAGAAGCAGCAAGGACCAGCATTTGTTAGGTCATCCAAATAAAAGGCTACCAAATAGTAGTGGTGGTATGAGGCCTGGGACAAATCAGGAGATGAGAGAAAATTGTAGCTTAAACAAAACAGTAATCATGAGTGCCTTTAATTTGGACATAGCCTGGAGTGTCTTTGAGATGGTATTCTAGAGATCATTTTGAAAACAAACTACAGGACTATCTTGGATCTAGTATTATGCTATGAGAAAAATCTAATTAATCTTGTTGTAGAAGCACCTTTTTAGGATGAATGTCTACATTATGATAGAACTTTTACATTGTTTGAAAATGAGGTGGTTCAATCTGAATTAAGGGTGTTAACTTTGAAAAAGGGAAATTATGAAAGCATCAAGTACAAGTTGGCTGAGATGGATTGGGAAAATACATTAAAAGGTATGATTGTACACAGACAATGGATATAGAACATAGAACATTACAATGCAGTACAGGTCCTTTGGCCCTCAATGTTGCACGAACCTGTGGCTAGTTTTTAAAGAACTGTTAACTGGCTTGTAGCAACAATAAATTCTGTCAAGGTGTAAAATTTCTTAGTAGGTCAGTCAACAATGACTGACAAAGGAAGTTAAAGGACAGTATAAGAATTAAAGGAAAGACTTCTAAAGCAGCCAAAAATAGTAATTTGAGATTGGGAAGATTATAGAATACAGCAAAGGTGAGCCAAGAGACTGATAAGGAAAGGAAGAATTGAATACAATAGCAAAAATCCATAAGGGACTGTAAATACTTTTACAAGTACACTAAAAGACTGAGACAGTTGTGGTTCCCGTAAAAGCATAGTCAGGACAATGTATAATGGAGAATAAAGAAATGACAGAGAAGCTAAATAACCATTTTGTGTCTGTTTTCACTGAGAAAGATGCAGGAAATCTCCCAGAATTAGAGGTACAAATGACTAAGAAGAATAATGAGTTCAAGGAAATTTGTATTGCAAAGGAAGATGTACTGGAGCAATTAATGAGGTTCAAGTTGATACATCCCCAGGATTTGGTAGTCTACATTCCATTGTGTTAAAGGATCTGGTTTTAGAAATAGTTAATGCATTGATGATGATCATCCAAAATTCCATTGATTCTTGAATGACTGTTGCAGACTGGAAGCTTGCAAATGTCACCCCACTATGTAAGAAAGGAGCCAGAGAGGAGGAGAAAAGGGAACTACAGATCTGTCAGTATCCTCAGCAAGGAAAGTGCCAGAATTTCACAGAATAGATGTGATAAATGGACATAGCTTGGATTTGTGTATGGAAAATTATGCTTGACAACTGAGTGTATATTGAGGATGTTACTAGCAAAATTGGTAAATGGAGTTATGATTTGGAGATGCCGGTGTTGGACTGGGGTGTACAAGTTAAAAATCACACAACAGAGGGCTTTTGGAGCTTTCACACTAGTGTGCTCCAAAAGCTAGTGTGCTTCTGATTAAACCTGTTGGACTATAACCTGGTGTGTGATTTTTAACTTGGTAAATGGAGATGATGGATATAGCATTTGCATTTTCATAAGGCTTTTTGATCAGGTTCTCCGTGAGAAGTTAGTTAGCAAAATTTAATGTGGGTGGTGGAGCAAGTGACGTATTAAGGATTGGTTAGCAGACAGAGATTAGGAATAAATGGGTCTTATCGTGTCAGTCAGTCTTGACTAGTGGGATACCACAAAAAATTAGTACTTGGGCCCCAGCTATTGATGGTATGCATTAATTTGGATGTGGGACCAAATGTGATGCTTCCAGATTTAGAGATGATGCAAAACCAAGCAGGAATGTTTGGAAGGTAAGATATAAAATGTTTTCCACAGAATTTCACCAGGCCTGGTTATTGTCAAGAACATTGTAGATGCGATATAATGGAAACAAATGCAAGATTATCTATTTTTGTAGGAAGAAGAGATGTCCAAAATGTTTCTTAAGCGTTGGGAGGTTAGCGAGTGTAGATATACAATAGGAAGAGGTTGTCCTTGTCAGTAAGTGACTGATGGCTAACTTGCTGCACCTGCATGCCATTCGGAATGACAATTGAATGGTAATCCTTATTGCAAGACGATTTGAGTACAAGAGTACTGAGGTGTTGCTTTTATTCTTTAGGAGCTTAGTCAAACTGCATCTGGACTACTGTTGTGTAGTTAATGAGCTTTGAGAAGATTTGTAGCTCAGGTTAAGTTCTGGATGTAGGTTTGCTCACCTGAGCTGGAAGGTTTGATTTCAGACATTTTGTCACCACACTAAGTAATATCTTCAGTGAGTCTCCAAATGAAGCACTGATGGTGTAGCCTGCTTTCTATTTGTTTGGCTTTCCTTGGGTTGGTGATGTAATTTCCTGTGGTGACAGCATTTTCTATGGTGACGTCATTTCCTGTTCTTTTTCTCGGGTGGTGGTGGTAAATTGGGTCTAAATCAATGTGTTTGTTGATAGAGTTCCAGTTGGAATGCCATCCTTCTAGGAATTCTCGTGCATGTCTCTGTTTGGCTTGACCTATGATGGATGTGTTGTCCCTGTCAAAGTGGTGTCCTTCCTCATCCATATGTAAGGATATTAGTGAGAGTCGGTCATGTCGTTTTGTGGCTAGTTGATGTTTTTGTATCCTGGTGGCTAGTTTTCTGCCTTTTGTCCAACGTAATGTTTGTTACAGTTCATGCAAGGTGTTTCATTTACAAAATGAATACCATGGCATTCCAACTGGAACTCTATCAACAAACACATTAGCTTGGATCCCATTTACCACCCCTGAAAAAAGAACAGGAAATGACAACACCATAGAAAAGGATGTCGCCACAGGAAATTATATCACCAACCCAAAGTATCCCAAACCTATAAACAGAAAGCGGGCGACACCACCACTGCTTCATTTGGAGGCCACTGAAGGTGTTACTTAGTATGGTGACGAAACATCTGTAAAATACCTTCCAGCTCAGTGAGCAAACATACATCCAGAACTTTTGTGTAGTTTTAGTGTCCTTATCTTAGGAAAGCTAATATTGCCATGGGGGAGTACAACAATCAGACTTGTTCCCAGATTGGCAGGACTAACCAATGGATATAACCACAAGGAAATGAATTTTTTTTTCTTTGAATTTTCTTCTTTAGTCTGAACACTTCGAGACCAGATGATGGATTCACAGCTAGCAGCTGTCTTCTGATGTGCCACCTGCATATCTGGGCTCCATGTGTGAATTTTAACAGGCTTTTATACTGTGTATAACATTACACCTAAGTATGAATCTTTCCTTGCATTCATGTGTGAAATTCCAGGGGATCTTTATTGAATTATGATCAGAGATGTGAAACATGGCTGCATTTAAAAAAAATCCCTCCTATAAGCAACACATAGTAGTAATTAGAGCACACCTGTGTAAACTTTGAAGGATTTAGGGTTCCTGAGAAGCTCTGTATGCTCTTGCAGTCAAACTCTTATTAGACCCATAAGATGGATTTGCTTTCAGTAATCAAGTTGTCTATATTTGAATGCCTTAACTGACAAAACATTGAGCCCTCTGCAGATTTTCCAGACACCATTTTATCAGTTTATTTCCCGTGTGGGCTGTTATGATAGACAAGATAGTATTAGGCAATAATATGTGTTTCAAAATAAACTAGTTGCCCAGGTTGTGATTCAGGTGAAAAATACCAGCTGAAATGCCTGACCAGTTTTATAGGGAGTGCCAGTGCCTGGACTCTTGAGTCATAGATTCTGCTTGTAGTTGAATACCTTCTGGAACAAATAAACCAGAGCAGCCAACTTCTTTGGAACATCCAGAAGAAATATTACAGTGCAAAATTCTGCAGACATCTTTTGTCTATCTGGTTACTAAAAACATTTTATGTCAGTCTGTTTGTGTTAAGTCTACAGACTCTTTGCAGATTGTGTCTTAAAGGAACAAGCTAATTTCTATGGTTGTCTTGCCTTGTACAGGATTCATTGTAACAAATCTTTCAAGTTTCTTTTTGACAGACATGTTGTTCTAAAGGTTTAGACACTTTATCAATACAGTAAATCCTTATGGGATTTGGATTAGGGTGCATTGGAGTGTAAGTGAAAAATAATGTGCATTTATCATTGAGTGGATCTGCATGTAAGTTTTGTAAGAAAATCCATTGATAACATAGAACTTTCTTGTTCAAGAAGAAATAATATTAATATGTTTGATTTTGCAGCTACCATAAGATGTTAAAATAGTATTTTGTGGGCATCAGGAGTTTTTTAATATAATTGTCTAATTCATCATCTCTACACTTCATTGAAAGTATTGATAAAATCTGTGGTTCTGTTTGAGATGGCATTTATCCTCCCCATATATTTAGCGTGTGCTTTTGCATAGTTATTTAGGAACTAATTAATGTGTGGGTAGTGAATGGTGAAGTTCACATGACTTGTGACTGTAGAGAATAAGCGACTTGTCTAAGTCAATTTCTAATCCATGATTGAGTGTTTAATATATACTGGGAATGAGGAATTTGTATTTCTTGAACATTAATGCAGTTTACTATGAATGAATAGTCATCTGTTGAAATTTTAGACAGCTACAAGGACCACAATTGTATTGTGACTCTCTTCTTTATTTCAGCACAGGCAATGGTAAGTCACTTTCAAAGGACACCTGCAGGAAACCTTTGTGCTAATCAGCCAGGATCTCAAATGATCTACACATTTCAGCAAAGTATTCCAGCTCACAATGTTACCAAGTCATCACAAGATCAAACTAGCTTGGCACAACCACACCAAAATACTGCAGCGACTTTTGTACAAAGCAGAACTCCAATTACGAGTGAGACAGTCAAGTGTACAGTTGTCCAGTCTCCAACATTTAGCACTCATTCTGGAGTTACAGTTCCATATTCATTAACCGGAACCAACATACCGCCTGGAACAGTGATCCAAAATCATGCCACCACAACAACACAATCATCAGTTAAAATCACATCTTCTCAGCAAATGCTTCACCATCCACAGGTCTTTCAACAGCAGCTTCCTGGTCACCAGCTCTCCATACCAGCTGTATCTTCTAATCAGGTGAATACCTCTGCAGCAACAACGGTTACTGTATTACAGCAGGCTGTTTCTCATACCCATGCAGCAATTGGCAGAGTTCAAAGTACACCAGCAGCCACTGTCACTGTTTCCCAAGGACAGCTGTTATCGGGTGCAGTATTGCACTCTGTACAGACGCCACGCCAGCAGCCAAAAACAACCAGCCAGCAAGACACAGTTCTTTTGGCACCGCAGCACTATTCCTCTACTTCAAGTCCCACTGTTGTATCTGGTGCTGCCGTGCAAAATTTTCAAGTCTCACCAGGTCAAGTAGTTGCAATTGCTGGTGTTCAAAGCCCTCCAACTCCAAGGATGAGTTTCCAGAATATAGCACCAAAACCAGCAGGAATGCCACCACAGCAAGTTCAGTCTACCATAATACAACAGCAACCCCAGCAGAGTGTACATGTGATTGTTAGTCAGCCAGCTCAACAGGGGCAGAGCTTTGCCCCTGCCATTCATCAGATATTGTTAACAAATCCAGCTACTATTCAAGCCAGCCAAACTCTTCATTTGGCTGGAAAGGCAAATGTGACCCCTTCGACCTCGCCATCCTCTGTACCTGTCAACAATACACAAGTACAAGTGGGCTTAGTTACTCAACCATCCACCCCTCAAATACAGGGGCCTCAAACAGTGAGTAAGATGCTATCTGTGAAACGGCAGCAGCAGCAACAACAGCATCCTCAAAAGCAGTTCCAGGTGCAGATTCAGTCCCAGCAGGCCACTACTGCAGTTAGTCAGCCTCCCTCTGGGGAGTCCAATTTAATAAAACAATTACTTCTTCCCAAAAGAGGTCCTCCTACTCCAGGTGGTAAACTCATATTGCCTGCTCCTCAAATGCCTCTCCCTTCTAATACTAGAGCTCCTAGTCCTCAGGTGGTCTACCAAGTAACTCCTAATCAGGCAAATAATTTTGGAGTTCAACCCCAAAGTCAACAATTGGTTGTTGGCCACCAAAATGTGCAGCTTGTTCAAGGTCCCATCCATTCACAGGGATCAGTGCAGACAATGCCCATCCCTCATATGCAGATTTTACCCGGTCAATTGATCTCTGCTAGTAATACTACTGCTCTTCTCCAGGGAACAACCGGCAACCAAGTTACTATTACTGTTGTGCCAAATACCACCTTCACTGCTGCAGCTGGGAATCATGGCAGTGGAACACAGATTATTGCACCTGCAGGAATTGCTGTCAGTGCATCACATACAGGAGTTGGTCTCCAAGTGCAAACATCTCCACCTACGTTGACACCGCAGAGTGAACAGATAAAAAGCTCAGAATCTGGGATTGCATTCACAGGTGACAAAATTATTTGTCAGAAGGAGGAAGAAGCAAAAGATACAACAGATTTACATCTGCATGAACGTAAAATTGAAATTATGGAAAATCCTTCCTGTTCAGAGAGTGGGACTGCTACATCCAATGGGGAGTTAAAGGAAAGCAAAACACAGACAACAAAACTTGTAAATGGGAAAAAACATGATAATTTGCATCTACCTCCATCTAACTCAGGGAATGTTCAGTCTGAGCCCATCCAGTGCACAATGGCCTCAAACGGACCTTTGACAGGAGTAAGTCAAAATGTAACTAATGGGAAGCTGAATGTAGAGTATGCAGGAGTGCAGGAAATTAAGAAAGATCTTTTGAAAATGCCTATGGTTAATGGGATCTGTGATTTTGAAAAAGGAGATGGTTCACACTTGAGCAAAAGCATTCCGAATCATAGAGCTTCCAACCATGTGGAGAATGGTGATGTTGCAGCAAAGGAGCAATGGTGCAAAATGGACTGTAATCAGCAAAACACTGCCAAAAGTGGTCAGTTGACCAAAGTGCACAATGGACCTGTTTCAGTAGGAAATTCTAGTGCTAACTGTACAGTCATTTCAAGCTCTGTTGACCAGCAAATTAGTGACACACACTCAGGATTATCCAATGGACCTATGACAGCTGGCATTTGTTCAATGGTGCCCCAGCTTCAGGGCTCAACTTCAGCTGTTTCTGTGCAGTCTTTGCTTCCTCATGCTCCCCAGGTGCATTGCCCTCCAGTTCTGCACCAACCTGGGCCTGTAGCTGTACATTCAGTTCAACTATATCAGACTCCAACAACCAATGGTTCAACTGATTGTCAACTTTTAAAAAGGCCAGCTGATTGCAAAGATAATACATCAGGAATACCAAATAAAGTGGGAGTAAGGATTGTTACAATCAGTGATCCCAATAATGCTGGCTGCAGTTCAACAATGGTGGCTGTGCCAGTAGGATCTGATTCCAGTACAATAGCCAAAGTAGCAATGGATAATGTGTCACAGCAAAATCAGCATTTGCCTGTTATTTCACAAGGCATGGTTAATCAGGTAAGCAAATTATGAAGTTCCCTCACTCTAACCTGATGGAAATCATTCAGTTGCTGAGAAGTTGCCTTTTGTGTTCTTTGTGGTGCTGTATATGTACTTGAATGAGGTGTAACTTTTTAACAACATGCTTAGCTTGTAATTTCTGCAAAACAACCTCATTTGTTTATGTTGAAACACATTCACATTCTTAAATTGTTTTAAAGTTTAGTTTATATTTCAACATCTACTTTAATTCCATGTAGTATGTTCTAATAATTTTGCTTTCTATAAAATCTTAATTTAATACTGAAGGTTGGTGCAATTTTACTTCCTGGCTCTCTGTCTGAAGAGAGATTACTGTGTAATTGGTAGCTTATCCAACTTGATGACCGCCTTGCTGGCTGCCTGGCGATGCCCCTGACACCAGATTCTAACTAACGTCAGGAATTGGGAAACCCCATATCACCGAGATCTCTCGATTTGTTGCTTCCTGTGAAATCCAGCCTCCAATGTATATATTATATTCTTCCATTTGTTAATTTCTAATCTGCATTTAGCTGATTTGTTATTTCAGTGCAATTAATTTTGACTGCTCTAAAGATTTACAGATTTCAGAAACATAGTTTAATTGCAGCAGCTTTTAAGATATCTTTGCGGTGTCTTCTAGTTATTTTTAAGCACCAGAAACACTGGTGTGAACTAATGTCTAGGAATTGTGATGTGTTGTCACACATTTATGAAAATACTCTCTTGTGTAATGTCACTTTTGGGATTTCAGTAATAAATTATCAGGGACAGAGTGAACTGAACACTTGAACAAGTCTATGCTGATCAATGTGGATGTCTAAACAATAGATCAAGTCTGACTAATTGAATACTTAAGGTCCGTCACATCATGGGCAAGGATGGCATCTGTAAGAATTTGGGCTTCCAGAAGGCATCCTGTAAGATAAGGTTATTAGCAAAAATTAGAGCAGAATTAAAATTCCAATTTCTCAACTTATTTCATAGACTAAGGATAAACGATATGTGACAAGTGGTATTACTGCGGATCTGTGCAAGGATCTCCATTTGTCAGCATGCATGTTGACGACTTGGATAAAGGAGGGGTATTTTCTAGTCGGGGCTACAGTAATATACTGCTTCCTTCAAAACACTTAAACAGAAAGTAGGCAAATAAAACAAAACTGACTGGTCAAGTTAAATATTAAGGGGTATGATGGATCCAAAGAAATGAAATCAGCATGTTCTTTTAATAGCAAAGGCTTGGAGAAAGAGATTTTAGTGCGTAGATTTACAAATCACTAAAAGCTAGTGTGCAGATTGCCATTGTTAATCACTTGCTAATGAACATAATTGTCCACTGAGGAATTCCTTGTCACTGGTCATAGGTATTGCAATGTAAAATAATCAAATAGTTAATGGATATATTTTCCTTTTATCAACAAGTCTAGAATACAAGTTCACTTCTTCAGTGCTTTGAACAGACTCTCACTCTGGAAAATTGCATTCATTTTTGGGCTCTATCTCAGCAAGGGCTCGTTGGTCTTAGAGGGGACTCTGTGCAGATTCACTAGAAAATACTGACACTTCCAAAGTAAGGTTGGGTGCACAGGTTGCATAAACGTGACTTTGCCTTGAGATTAGAAAGTCGAGGTGATTTAAGCAAGCTCTTCACAATTGGTGAAGTTTGGTGCAGTTGTTATTGAAAAACTATTTTCTTAACAAGTCTCATCCAATATTATTTATGCATAACGATTATTGCTGCAATCTTGTCTTTATGTAGTATTATCAGCACCACCAGTAGCGACCCATCAAATCAATTTACAGTCTCTTCAGAGTTAAAAATCGCACTACACTAGGTTATAGTCCAACTGGTTTATTTGGAAGCTCTAGCTTTTGGAGTGCTGCTCCTTCATGAGGTAGTTGCTCCAAAGACTAGTAGCTCCAAAAGAAGAATAGAGGCAGAGAGAAAACTCCGAAGTCTGAAGTGCAAAGAGATTTGGGAGTTCTAGTCCAGGATTCTCTCAAGGTAAACTTGCAGGTTGAGTCAGTAGTTAGGAAGGCAAATGCAATGATGGCATTTATTTTGAGGAGTTGAATGTAAAAGCAGGAATGTACTTCTGAGGCTCTATAAGGCTCTGGTCAGACCACATTTAGAGGATTCTTTGTAGGTTTGGGCCCCATATCTCAGGAAGGATCTATTGGCTTTGGAGCATGTTCAGAGGAGGCTCACTAGAATGGTCCCAGGAACTAAAAGCTTTACAGATGAGGAATATTTGAAGACTCTGGGTCTATACTTGGAGTTTAGAAGGATGCGGGAGGATCCATTAAACATTACAGAATACTGAACGGCCTGGACAGAGTGGATGTTTCCACTGGTGGTAGAGACTAGGACCTGAAGCACAGCCTTCGAATAAGGGAAGATCTTTTACAATGGAGATAAGGAGAAACCTCTTCAGCCAGACTGTGGTGAATCTATGGAGTTCATTGCCACAGAAGGCTGTGGACGCCAGCTTTGTGTATATTTAAGACTGAGGTAAATAGGTTCTTGACTATCAAGAGGATCAAGGGTTACAGAGAGAAAGTGAGAGAATGGGTTTGAGAAATCTATCAACCATGATTGAATGGCAGAGCAGACTCCATGGGCTGAATTGCCTAATTTCTGGTCCTGTGTCTTATTGTCTAACCTAAATTACCTGAAACCGCAAAATATCCCACTCCAGCAAAATCTGGCCTTCTAACTCCATTACAGCGTTTTAATCCTGCCTTCTTAAATTTTCAAGGTGCAAAAAACATTTGGTCATCTTAGATCAGAATGTCTTATTCAACCTTGATTGGAACTAATGATACTTCATATCTCAGTAGTTTAATTTGCAAGTATATAAATATTTTTCAGTTATTTTACCTGAGCAGTATTTTGATTGATTTACATATGGTGAATATTCCTGCAGTCCCCACCTTTAGCAGTATCATCAGCACCAGCACCAGCAACGCAGCAGATCAATTCTCAACCTCTTCAACATCAAGTTCAAACGTTGCACCAACACGGCGAGCTGACCAGAAAACCTGGACAGAATTTCATGTGCCTGTGGCAAGCATGCAGAAGGTGAATCTTCATTTTTTTTGCTGATTTACCCATGGATTTGAAAAAGTTAGAGATGTATTGGATGTGGTTTCTCAGGCACGCCATACTGACTTCCTGTATCTTTTTGTTTTTTTTTAAACTGCTTTTGATCCACTCTTTATTAAGTCACTCTGTTTGTCACACACAGTGGGTTGGCTAGTCTAGTCTGTTCATGAGGTTTTGCAGTTCTCAGTCTGAGGTATTTGTCATTGATTTTTTTTTCCTACTTTTTGGACCGTTTAGGAAGAAATCAGTGTCCTGGTACCACCAGTTAAATTGCTATGAATGCTTAGCAATTTTGTTTTCACCACTTCGCGTTTCCCAATGTAATTCAAAGTCTTCGCTAATATTTCTGTTCAGTCGATTCTGCACAAAGTCACACATGGAAGTTTGGGTACTCCAGTAAAGTAATCTAATTGTCTTTTGCTAAAGCATGTGATTGAACTGCTCAATGTATAATCAAAGGAAAGCTGAATCTTGGCTATTAACAGTAGGATCCTGTTTTGTCTGAACAGGAATTTGTACCATTCGCATATTGTGACAGCTGAGGAAGGATGTTCTGGCTGTGGTGGGAGTGCAACAAAGGTTTACCAGACTGAGATCTGGGATAGCAGGATTGACTTATCAAGAGAGAAGAGATTGGTTATGAATGTGTTCACTAAAGTTTAGAAGGATGAGAGTAGGCAGGCAATCTCATAGAAACTTGTAAAATTCTAACAGGACTAGACAGGGTAAATGCAGAAAGGATGCTCAGAACTCCACCTGAACCAGTATCCTGGGGGCGAAATTTGATAATGCTACTCGAAGATTTAAACTAATTCATCAGGAGGATGGGAACCTAAATTGTAGTTCCTGTGTTCAGGAAGTTGAGAGTAATGAGGTCAGAAATGTGGTTTCAAGGTCGCAAGAGTTCACTGGCATGCAGGAAGGTGGTTTGAAGTGTGTCTACTTCAACACAGGAGCATCCAGAATAAGGTGGGTGAACTTTGGTTGGTACCTGGGTCTTGGATCTTGTGGGCATTTTGGAGACATGAATCCAACAGGGACGCGAATGGCCTCCGCAGGTTCTGGATTTGAGATATTTCAGTAAGAACAGAGAAGATGGTAAAAGAGAGGGAGGTGTGGCATTGTTAGTCGAGGACAGTATTGCAGTAGCAGAAAGGACGTTTGAGGACACGTGTACTGAGGTAGTATTGGCTGAGGTTAGAAACAGGAAAGGAGAGGTCACCCTATTGAGAGTTTTGTATTGGCTTCTAAATAGTTCCAGAGATGTAAAGGAAAGGATAGCAAAGATAATTCTGGACAGGGGTGAGAGTAACAGGGTAGATGTTATGGGTGTCTTTTAACTTTTCAAATATTGGAAATATTATAGTTTGAGTACTTTAGATGGGTCAGCTTTTGTCCATTGTGTGCAGGAGGGCTTCCTGACAGTGTGTTGACAAGCCAACAAAGGGCGAGGCCACATTGGATTTGGTGTTAGGTAATGAATCAGGACAGGTGTTAGATTTAGAGATAGGTGAGCACTTTGTTGATAGTGACCAGAATTCAGTTATGTTTACTTTAGTGTTGGAAAAGGATAGGTAGATAATGCTGGGCAAGAGTTATTGATGGGGGTGAAAAGCAATTATGATGCGATTTAGGCAAGATTAAAGATGCATAGGATGGAGAAGGATACTGCAGAGGATGGACACGATTGAAATGTGGAGCTTATTCAAGGAATGGCTACTGTGTGTCCTTGTTAAGTATGTACCTGTCAGGCATGGAGGAAGTTGTCGAGTGAGGGAGCCACGGTTTATTAAAGAAGTTGAAGCTCTTGTCAAAAGGAAGAAGGTGGCTTGTGTTAGGATGAGACGTCAAGGCTCCGTTAGGGCGGTTGAGAGTTACAAGGTAGCCAGGAAAGACCTAAAGAGAGAGCTTAGAAGAGCCAGGAGGGGAAATGAGAAGTCATTGGCAGATAAGATCAAGGAAAACCCTAAAGCTTTCTATAGGTATATCAAGAATAAAAGAATGACTAGAGAAGGATGAGGGCCAATCAAGGATAGTAGTGGGAAGTTGTGCGTGGGGTCTGAGGGGGTAGAGGAAGCACTAAATGAATATTTTTGTCAGTATTCATACTAGAAAAGGACCATGTTGTCAAGGAGAATACTTAGATACAGGTTACTCGACTGAGGTGCACAAAAAGGAGGTGTTAGCAGTTCTGGCAAGTGTGAAAATAGATATGTCTCCTTGGCTGGATGGGATTTATCCAAGGATTCTCTGGGGAATCAGGGAGGAGATTGCAGAACCTCTGGCTTTGATCTTTGCCAGACTGGAGGTTAGCAAATGTTGTCCCTTTGCTGAAGAAGGGCAGTAGAAACAGCCCTGGTACTTACAGACCAGTGAGCCTTCCTTCAGTTGTGAGTAAAGTGTTGGAAAAGGTTGTAAGGGATCAGAATAATCTAGAAAGAAATAAGTTGATTAGGGATAATCAACACTGTTTTGTGAAGGGTAGGTCGTGCCTTACAAACCTTTATTGAGTTCTTTGAAATGGTGACCAAACAGGTGGATGAAGGTAAAGAAGCTGATGTGATGTCTATGGATTTCAGTAAGGTGTTTGATAAGATTCCCCATGGTAGGCTATTGCACAAAATATAGACGCATGGGATTGAGGATGATTTAGCAGTTTGGATCAGAAATTGGCTAGCTGAAAGAAGACAAAGAGGGTGGTGGTTGATGGAAAATGTTCATCCTACAATTCAGTTACTAGTGGTGTACCGCAAGGATCTGTTTTGGGTCCACTTCTATTTGTTATTTTTATGCACCAACTGTATTAGAACGTAGAAGGATGTGTTAGTAAATTTGCGGATGACACCTAAGGTCGGTGGAGTTGTGGATACTGCTGAAAGATATTGCAGGTTACAGGGGGACATAGATAAGCTGCAGAGCTGGGCTGAGATGTGGCAAATGGAGTTTAATGTAGAAAAGTGTGAGGTGATTCACTTTGGAAGGAGCAACAGGAATAAGGAGTACTGGACTAATGGCAAGGTTCTTGGTAGTGTAGATAGGCAGAGCGATCTCAGTGTCCATTTACACACATTCCTGAAGGTTGCCACCTAGGTTGGTAGGGTTGTTAACAAGGCGGTGTGTTTTTTTTTGGTAGAGGGATTGTGTTTCAGAGCCATGCGATCATGCTACAGCTGTACAAAACTCTCTAGTATGGCTGCTCTTGGAGTATTGTGTACAGTCTGGTCACCACATTTATAGGAAGGATGTGGAAGCTTTGGAAAGGGTTCAGAGGCAATTTACTGGGGTGTTTCCTGGTATGGAGGGAGGGTCTCATGAGGAAAGGCTGAGGGACTTGAGGCTATTTTCGTTAGAGAAGAAGGTTGAAAGGTGACTTCATAGAGGCATACAAGATGGTCAGAGGATTAGATAGGGTAGATAGTGAAAGTCTTTTTCCTCAGATGGTGATGGCTAGCACGAGGGGACCTAGCTTTAAATTGAGGGGTGATAGATATAGGATAGTTGTCGGATGTAGTTTCTTTACTCAGAGTAGTAGGAGCGTGGAATGCACTGCCTGTAACAGTATTAGACTCGCCAACATTAAGAGCATTTAAATGTTGTTGGATAAACATGGGTGAAAATGGAATAGTGTAGGATAAATGGGGTTCAGATTGGTTCCAAGGTCGGCGCAACATCGACGACTGAAGGGCCTGTACTACACTGCAATGTTCTATGTTCTATGACGAGGAAGCCGAGAAACGGGGATCACTGTCTAAGGATATGTGTAGGCCATTTACGGTGAACTTGAGAAAACTCTTCACCCAGAGTGGTGAGCCTATTGGAATTCTCTGCCACAAGAAAGTGGATGATGCCAAACAATTGAATGTTTTCAAGAGAAGAAGTTAGATGTAGTCCTTGGGGCTGAAGTGATCAGTGGGTATGGGGAGACAGTGGGACATAGTTCTGTGTTAGATGATCAGCCACAATCATATTGAATAGTGGGGAAAGCTTGAAGGCCTGTTTCCGTTCCCAGTCTCTCTTTCTGTGTTTGTGCTGCTCTTTTCAAGGGAATTGCACATATCATTAGGCAGGTTTATTTTCATGGCAGCAGGCAAAACTGTTCTCTCTCAATATGTTAAATATCCCCTTGTTATGAAGAGAAATCTTTATTACCACGCAGCCAAGACTTCCAGCTGTTAAATTGCCATTATCAAAGGGGCAAGCCTGTATTTTGGTATTTGTATATTTTAAAGATGCTAGTGTAAAGTTGAGCCACATTAATTTTGTAAATTTGAAGAGCACAAATTCTGCTTGTCTGCTGAACTTTAGCCATATTTAGTTTCAGAGAAAGTGAGGACTGCAGCTGCTAGAGATCAGAGTCAAAACGTGGCGCTGGAAAAGCACAGCAGGTCAGGCAGCATCAGAGGAGCAGGACAGTCGACGCTTCGAGTGCAAGCCCTTCAGGAATTCCTGATGAAAGGCTTATGCCCGAGACGTCAATTTTCCTGCACCTCGGATGCTGCCTGACCTGCTGTGCTTTTCTGGTGCCACACTTTGACTCTGGACCATATTTTGTTTGTTAATTTTAATAATCCAATTGGAATTTTTATATTATAATCGTCAAATGTATTATATTTAAATCTAATATTTTTGAAAACTAGACATGTTTTCATGTCTAGTTATATGAAGATATGAATAGAAAGCAGGAGACAACAGCTGGCTTCACTTGGAGGTTGCTACTGATGATGTTACCTAGCCACGTAATGAAACGTCTGGATATCAAAACTACAGCTCAGCGAGCAAACCTACACCCTAAACTAGACATTTTTTTCTACAAAAGATTAATTTTAAATTTAAATACCATTGCAACAATTACTTGCACTCAAATGCTGTCTTTGAAATTAGTAAAATGTCCGAGTGTGCTTGATAGGAGTAGAAACAAAAGTTGAGACTGATCCCCACAACACTGGGAAGAGAGTGTTTTAATAGAGCATCGTAAAGGGAAATAGAGAAGCATGCAAAAGAAATTCCAGAGCCTGAGGGTGCAAGCAAGTTGAAGGCAGACTGACAATGTTGGAACAATTAAAATTGGAAATGCGGAAGAGGTCAGAATTTAAGAATGTAGGTATAGAGAAGATTTTATAGCAATTTGGAGGACCTCCTACGTTGGACAGATTTGGAATCCAGCATGAGTTCAGTGAACACAGAAGATAGGAAAATTGATTTAGTGTTCGAAAGGGGGAAGCAATTTTGGATAATTTTTGTTTTATGGAATGTGGAAGGTGAGAGTCTGACCAGGAGAAAATTTCAGTAGCAGAGAGTGAGTTGGTGATCTTGGTGATGTGTGGTCAGGTGACTAGAGAGAGTCAGTGTCACTGGCTAGGGAATGGATTTTGGATTGGAAAGACAGAAGCTTTGGTGTTGTGTTTGATTGGAGGAAATTTCAACTTGTGGATACAACCGAGTTAAGAGGTGATGATGAGACACACTTGAATATCAGCATACAGATGGAAACTTGACCTTGTGTTTTTAGACAATGACACGCTCCCTCTCAGTGACAATGAGAAAGAGAAGGGGCAAAAGATAGATCCTTGGAGCTTCCACGGTAGCTATCTAGGAGGATATGCTTTTTTTAACTGTATAGAAGAAACCTTGGGCTATGGAATCACAGTTTTTAATAGCATGGAAAGAGGCCGTTCAACCCTTCCTGTGTTGGTTATCAAATGTCCATCTATTCCTATCCTGTTTTCCAGCACTTGGCTTGTAGCCTTGTCTGCTTTGATATTTCAAGTGTTTATATAAATATTTCTTAATGGAGGGTTCCAGCTCTGCCACCCTCGTAGGCACTGAATTCCACCAAACACTCTGGGAGAAAAGGGCTTTCCTCAAATCTCCTCTGAACCCTTGTTCCTTACCTTAAAACTGAGCCCCTTGTTGTTGACACCTCTATGAAGGGAAAGGTTTCTCATAGTCTACTGCGTTTTGCCCTTCAGAACTTGGTACACCTCAATCAGATTCTCCTCAGCCACCTTTACTCTTGGGAAAACAATCCCAGCCCATCTAGTCCCTCTTCATAGTTGAGATGCTGCAGTCCAGGCAACATTGTGGTGAATCTCTTCTGCACCCTCTCTGATACAATCATATTCTTCCTGTAGTGTGACATCCAGAACCATAAATAGTTCTAACTAATAGTGCTCCATTGTAACTCTTTGCTTTTGCATTCAGTGCTTTGACTAAGAAAGACAAATATCCAATATGCCTTCTTAGCCACCCGACCTGTTGCCTTCAAGGATCCATGGACATGCATGCCAAGATCCCTGTGGTCCTGTGTACTTCATAGGATCCTCCCATTCAATGTATGACCCTTGTCTTGTTAATCCTCCGAAAATATATCATTTTTCCCACTTTTCAGCATTAAATACCATTTTCCACTTATCCCATCTGACCAACCCATCTATATTGTCCTGTAATCTAAAGGTTTCCTCCTTGCTCTTAACCAGACAATCAATGTCCATGTCATCTGTGAACATATTAATTTTACCTCTTACATTTCATGCCTACGGCATTAACGTACATGACACCCAGCAGGGGCCCAGTGCCAAATCGCTGGATGCAGTTTCCAAATAATGAAATGGCATTTGACTGTCACCCTCTGCTTCCTGTCAATAATCTAATCTTGGATACAATTTGGCAAAATTGCCCTGGATACCATGGGCAATTTGGCATCTTGTCCAAAGTCTGAAAAGTCCATAGTTACATTAACCGCACTACCCTCGTCTATTCACCTAGTCACCACTTGTTAAAAATTCAAAATTGTTAGACATGACCTCCCCATTTGTAAAGCCACTCTAACTATCCTTAATTAATTTAGATTTAGATTACTTACAGTGTGGAAACAGGCCCTCGGCCCAACAAGTCCACACCGCCCCGCCGAAGCGCAACCCACCCATACCCCTACATCTACCCCTTACCTAACACTACGGGCAATTTAGCATGGCCAATTCACTGTGGGAGGAAACCGGAGCACCCGGAGGAAACCCACGCAGACACGGGGAGAACGTGCAAACTCCACACAGTCAGTCGCCTGAGGCGGGAATTGAACCCGGGTCTCTGGCGCTGTGAGGCAGCAGTGCTAACCACTGTGCCACCGTGCCGCCCACTATTGAGTATAGGAGTTGGGAGGTCATGTTGCAGCTGTACAGGACATTGGTTAGGCCACTGTTGGAATATTGCGTGCAATTCTGTTGTGAAACAGAATCTTTGCCACCTCCAAGTAGAAACTAATTCAGTCCCTCAGATCTTTCCCCCCAGTAGACTTTCTGACCAATAATGGCACCATTACTATGATCAGCGAGGATATGACAATTAATATCAGAGCCCCTGCACTATTCTCCCTCTATTTGCACAACAACGTAGAGTACATTTCACCTGGGTCTGGGGATTTATCCACTTTCGAGCTTACTAAAAGTGCTAATATGTCCTTTTCCCCAAATGTTAATTCACTCAAATATGTCTCAAATCATCCTCCCTCATTTCTAACCTGCATCACCCTTTCTCTCCATTGAGTATTTTGTACCTGTATTCAATGTCCCCTCTTAGCTCTCCAAATTTCTCTTTTCATATAGTTTTAGGGGATTTGAACCTTTAGTGCGTACCAAAACCTTCCTTTTTTATTTCCTTTTCCCAACTCTGTGCATAACTTTTCATACAGCATTTTCTGGACTTGTTGCTCCCACCCTTCATGTTTGCAGGTACATGTTGGCCCATCTTTTGAATGTCTCCCACAACTCTGATATAGATTTCCTGCAATTAGCTGCCTCCAGTTAACTTTTGAGCCTTTTCAAGTTTCATAACATGCTTCCTATAACAGGGAGACCAAAATTGCATGCAATATTCAAAAGTGGCCTAACCCATGTCATGTACGGCTGCAACATTACCTCCCAACTCCTATGCTCAATGCACTGACTGATAAAGGAAAGCTTACCAAATGCCACCTTCACCATTCTATCTACCTGCGATTCTCTTTTCAAGGAATGATGAGCCTGTATTACAAGGTCTCTTTGGGGGAAAGTAGGAAAATACATAATGAGATGTTAACCATGAAATGCGTTAGGAAGATATTGTTGGAGGAAACTTTTTTGTTTTGAAACAACAGGATTGGTGGTCCTTACCTGCTTCTGTCAAATAGCGGAGCACACAACTGGTCCAATGAAAAACTAGCAGTAAAGTACATTTGGGGTTGAATTCTGGATCATTTTAAAATATCTTTCTGTCAAATATTAGGTGGTTTGAATCTCCATCTCAAGTATACTACCACGCAGCAACTGAGCATGGAGGGAAAGATGTATATCCAGGGGCATGTATGTGGGAAGCTTGTGAACATTTTCCACGGCAGAGATTCTCCTTCATTACTCACTTACAAGTATGTAACTGCAAAGATTTATGAAATGGCAGCGTGTTTATTTGTTTTGACTATAAACATGTGGTAATATAGCGATGGTTGAATTTTATTTTATGAATAGGATAAACACTGCACAAAAGAAGCACTCCTTACAGGACTGAAGAAGCTTGAAGAGCAAGCACAAGGTGGAAACCAACAAACTTCCAATAAGTAAGGAAGAAAGCACTGGTCTTTAAGTATTGGATATTTCTAGAGTTCAGTATAATTGCAACACTAAATTATTGAATTTTAGCCCTTCCATTTGGAAGTCTATTTAAGTCACGTGCTAACGTAACTGAATAACTGAACAATCAGTCCTCCTGCTCTACATCACCTTGGACTGTACGTGTCCTAGCCCTGAAGTCACATCTGTCTGTAGTTTTTTTTCTTCCATCTTTCCTCCTGTCCTCTCTGAGCGCATAATTTTCAAGATGCCCACATCCTATTCTTTTTACCCCCTTTCCTCTAAACTGTTGATTTTTTTGCCATGTAAGCTCATGTTGGAAATGGTCCCATCCTGAACATGTTCCTTTCAAAACTCATACAATTCTGCTCAAGACACCCCTCTGTTTTGTAAACCATTGCCCCTTCTTAAGGCTTAACGTTTTTATCTCACATCCTTGAATGTATAGTCATCTCCCAAATCTTTGTCCACCTTTCCAGCAACTCTGTGTCTGAAGTTCTCTGATCAGACTTTCTCCCTGGCCGCAGCAATGAAATTATGCAAACAGAAATTACAAATTAAATTCTCTTATGACTTTGATCATGGGGTATTATTCCTCCTTGAGCTCTTTGCTGCAATGTTTGAGATATTGGTTCCATTAAGGAAGACTTTATACCCCTAGAGGAGTGGAGGAATTCAAAGTAGCAGTGTAAATAGAAAGATTGATGGGGAATGTTCCGAATGTGAAGAGTTGAGTGCAAGTCACTTAGAAAAGAAAGACAAAAGAGAGTCCGAGTGTGTAGTAACTCTGAAGAATTAAATTGCATTTATTTCAATGCAAGACGTCTCACAGGTAATACTGATGAACTCACCAACATGTTTAGGAACATGGAATTGGGACATCATGGCTATTACAGAAATTTGGCTGAGACATGGACAAGACTGGCAGCTCAATGTTCTGAGTTTTTGATGCTTTTGGAAAGATAGGAAAGGAGACAAGAAAGGAGTGTGGTATTTTTGATTAAAGAATATATTACTGCTGAAAAGTCATTTGATGAAAATATATAGGTAGAAATTAGTAATAAGAAAGATCACCTTGATTGTACTGTCAACCCCTCCCCTGCAAATAGTGAGAGCAAAATTGAGAAACAAATCAGGATATTTCAGATATATTTAAGCATAATAAGGTTGTAATAATGGGTGATTTTAATTTTCCTAACTTTGACTGGGGTTACCATAATGTTAGAGGTTTGGATGATGTGTTCAAGGAAATTTTCTTTATCAATATTTGGATGTTTCTACTGGAGAAGGAGCAAAAGTAGACCTTTTCGGCAATAAGGCAGGGCATGTGACTGAAGTACAAGTGGGAGAACACTTTTTGGGTCTAGCGATCAGAATTCTAAAATGGTTATGGAAAAGGATAATCCTTCCATAAAAGTTAAAGATTTTAATTAGAGTAATGCAAATTTTAATGGTATGAGAAAAGAACTTTCAAAAGTTCATTGCAGTAAATAGGTGTCTGACAAGCGGGAGGCTGTCAACAGTGTGATGACGAGAGTTCAGAGGCATAATGCTCCTGTTAGTGAAGGGTAAGACTGGTAAGATTAAGGAACAATGGACGAATAAAAATATTGAGAGTCTAGTCAGGAATAAATGAGAATCTTATTTTAGATACAGGCGACTTGGTTCAACTGAATCTCTGATTCATATGAAGTTTGTAGCTGCATTCTTAAGAAAGGAATCAAAAAAGCAGAGGGGAAATGAGAAAGTATTGGCAGATCAGGCTAAGGATAATACAAAGAAGATTCTACAAGTACATTAAGAGCAAGAGGGTAATTGAAGAGAGAGTAGGGTCCCTTAAAGATCAAGAAGGCCATCTTTGTGTTGAACCCCAGGAGATTGTGGCATAGTAGACAGTGAAGAAGGTTTCCTAAGATTACAAAGGAATCTTGATCAAATGGGTCAATGGGCTGGAAAATGGCAGATGGAGTTCAATTTGGATGAATGCAAGGTGTTTTGGTACAACAAACAAAGGTAGGGTTTATACAATTAATGGTAGGGTCTTCAGTATTGTTGTAGACCAGACAGGTCTAGGGTTCAGGTGCAGAATTCTTTGAAGTTTGTATCATACATAAATAGGGTGGTTAAAAAGGCTTGGCACACTTGCATTCATTGTTCATTCCTTTCAGCCTAGGAGTTGGGATGTTATGTGGGGGATACAGGACATTTAGTGAGGCCTCTTCTGGAATATTGTGTCTAGTTCTGGTCACACAGTTATAGGAGGGATATTATAAAGCTGGAGAGGGTTCAGAAGAGCTTTACCAGGATGTTGCTAGCTATGGAAAGTTCGAGTTATAAAGAAAGGCTGGAATGTTTTTTTCATTAGAGCCTAGGAGGTTGAGAGGTGACTTTATAGAAGTTTATAAAATAATGAGGGGTATAGATAGAGTTAATAGTTGTATTTTCCCTTGGATGGGGAATTTCAAGATTGGGGACAGATTTTTAAGGTGGGAGGAGAGACATTTATAAAAGATGTGAGGGGCAATCTTTTTGCACAGGGTTTGCGTGCAGAATGGAAGTTCTGAGGAAGTGGTAGATGCAGGTACAGTTACAACTTTAGAAGATATTTGGATAAGTACATGAATAGGAAAGGTTTGGAGGGAAATGGGCCGTGAGGAGACAGGTGGGAGTAGTTTAGTTTGGGATTCTGTTCAGCATGGATTGGTTGGACCGAAGGGTCAGAGTGAAAGCTGTCTGACTCTGCAGTGTCCAGTTCCCGCATCTTTTCTTTGTTGTCCAGAACGGGGAGACTGCCCTTGCTTGAATCCAATCTGAACTATCCATTCATGGCCTGGCAATCTCAATAGCTGCCATTCCAACTACTGTAGACTCTCCTAATTTCCCCAAGATCTGTCCTCAGTCCCTCCTCTTCCCCATCTGTATGCTACCCTTAGTTATATCATCCAAATACTAGGGCTCAGCTTTCACATACATTCTGCTGCTATATTCCAATCCTGTCTGATCTGTGTTCATGCTGATCTATGTTGATTTTGTAATGCTCAAGCATCTGCAAATCATACTTCATATTCTTTTCATGGCCTTTTCTTTCCTTCTCTCTATAGTATCTGCAGTCACCCCTACCACTACAACCAGGCTTTGATTCTGACCTTGTGTCTATTCCCACAGTTTGCTCCCACTCTCTCCTCAAAGCACCCCTTAAAGCCTATTCAAGCATTTGATTACCCCTCTTAAAATCTCTTCCTTTGTTCCCATGTGTATTTATATCTGATTATGCTGATAATGCACTTTGAAATATTTACCTCCTTGAAGACTATGTAATTGAACTTGTGATGTCAACTCTTTCTCCACACATACTGCCAGACCTGTTGAGTTTCTTCACATTCTGTTTTTATATAAATGCAAGTTGTTTAACCCTGATCTTTAAAGGAAGGACACCTTCATCATTCTTGGGAGAATGGGAGCAAGGGGCTGCAGGTGTTTTAGATAATTTCCAGAGGCCTAATTAATCTTCTATTAATTCCACAGGCAGACACCAGCTGGAGCTACTTCCGTTGCTAAAGCACCGAAGACTATTGTGAATCATCCCAGTGCTGCATTAGTGGCATTGCGGCGGGGATCTAGGAACCTTGCATTTAGAGGATTTATGGTCAGTTAAATGAATTGGGTTCTATTTGATTTAAACTGTTAGTTAGAGTAACTTGCTTCCTACAGGCTATAATATTTTCTTTCTCAAAACCAATGAAATTTTCTCAATTTTTTTTTTCCCAGGATGAAAAGGAAGGCCCGATAACAAAACACATCCGGTTGACAGCTGCCTTAATTTTAAAAAATGTTGCTAAGTATTCAGATTGCGGTCGCAGGTAATGAGAATTTTTGTTTCTTCACCAACGAGTGGAATTCTGCTATTGGCAATAAAGTCAAAATAGATGGTGTACTCTAAGGTTTTAGAGAGATACAGCCTTTTAATCTCATGAACTTTGGAAGTCACTGAACAAAGACTTGCTTTTTTAAGGTGCTATTCACATAGGAACATGTTCACTGGAACATCCTGGGCAGTCGGAAATCAACATTTTGAAAGAAGCTCAGTTCTGTTACCAAGTCAGAAATACTTGGAGGGGTTTTAAAATAAGCCAAGGATTTGGCCATGGGCAATGATTTTGGTGCTGAAGGAAGTTTTCAAATTAAGATGCTTCAACTCTTTGGAGGATTTGTAAAGGACAATGAATTTGAATTTGATCACTGGGAGTCAAGCCAGTGATGTTCAGTACTTGGAGAGGGACACAGCTTGGTTCTTGGGAGCTTAGATTATATGTAGTGAGGAGCTCCATGTTAGTAGTTTAGTGGTTATACTGTTGAATGATTTGATAGAAGGCCTTGGCCTTTTATGTGCTTTCGTAAGGACAGACTGATGGCAGAGGGGGTGGGGTGGCCCTGTTGGTAAGGAATGATATTCAGTCCCTTGCGCAGGAGGACCTAGAATCAGGGGATGTAGAGTCGGTATGGATAGAGCTGAGAAATTCTAAGGGTAGAAAGACCCACATGGGAGTTATATCTACAGGCCCCCAAACAGTAGTCTGGATGTAGGATGTAAGTTGAATAAGGAGCTGAAATTGGCCTGTTGCAAAGATATTACTTGTTGTTATGGGGGATTTCAACATGCAGGTAGATGGGAGAATCCGGATGGTACTGGACCCCAAGAAGGGGAGTTTGTGGAGTGCCTCCAAGATGGATTCTTAGAACAGCTGGTGCTGGAGCCTACCAGGGAGAAGGCAATTCTGGATCTGGTGTTGTGCAACGAACCGGATTTAATCAGGGACCTCTAAGTGAAGTAGCCATTAGGAGGTAGTGACCATAATACAATAAGCTTTAATCTGCAACTTGAGAGGGAGAGGGTACAATCGGAAGTGACAGTATTTCAGTTGAATAAAGGGAACTATGGAGCTATGAGGGAGGAGCTGGCCAAAGTTCAATGGTGCAATACCTTAGCAGGGATGGCAGTGGAGCAACAATGGCAGGTATTTCTGGGTATAATGCAGAAGATGCAGGATCTGTTCATTCCAAAAAGTAAGAAAGATCCTAAGAGGAGGCAAGGGTGGCCATGGCTGACGAGGGAAGTTAAGAAACATATAAAGTCAAAAGAGAAAAAGTATAACCTAGCAAAGATAAGTGGGAAAACGGAAGACTGGGAAGCTTTTAAAGAACAACAGAGGATTACTAAGAAGGAAATACGCAGAGAAAAAATGAGGTACGAAGGTAAACTGGTCAATAATATAAAGGAGGATAGTAAAAGCTTTTTTAGATATGTGAAAGGAAAAAACCGGTTAAGACTAAAATTGAGCCCTTGAAGACAGAAACAGGTGAATATATTACGGGGAACAAAGAAATGGCAGAAGAGTTGAATTGCTACTTCAGATCTGTGTTCACTGGGGAAGACACAAGCAATCTCCCAGATGTCATAGTGGCTGAAGGACCTGAACTGAAGGGAATTTATATTAGGCAGGAAATGGTGTTGGAGAGATGGTTAGGTCTGAAGGCTGGTAAGTCCCCGGGACCTGGTGGTCTACTTCCCAGTGTACTGAAGGAGGTGACTCTAGAAATCGTGGATGCATTGGTGATCATTTTCCAATGTTCTATAGATTCAGGTTCAGTTCCTGTGGATTGGAGGGTGGCTAATGTTGTCCCACTTATCAAGAAAGGAGGGAGAGAGAAAGCAGGGAATTATAGACCAGTTAGTCTGACCTCAGTGGTGGGAAAGATGCTGCAGTCAGTTATAAAGGATGAAATTATGACACATCTGGATAGCAGTAACAGGATAGGTCAGAGCCAGCATGGAATTATGAAGGGGACATCATGCTTGACTAATCTTCTGGAATCTTTTGAGGATGTAACTCTGAAGATGGACAGGGGAGATCCAGTAGATGTAGTATACCTGGACTTTCAGAAAGCCTTTGATAAAGTCCTACGTAGGAGGTTAGTGAGCAAAATTAAGGTGCATGGTATTGAGGGCAAAATACTGACTTGGATTGAAAATCGGTTGGCTGACAGGAAACAAAGTAGTGATAAACGGCTCCCTTTCGGAATGGCAGGCCGTGACCAATGGGGTACCGCAGGGATCAGTGCTGGGACTGCAGCTTTTTACAATATACATTAATGATATAGATGATGGTATTAAAAGTAATATTAGCAAATTTGCTGATGATACAAACCTGGGTGGCAGGGTGAAATGTGTGAGGATGTTGGGAGATTACAGGGTGACCTGGACAGGCTAGGTGAGTGGTCAGATGCATGGCAGATGCAGTTTAATGTGGATAAATGTGTAGTTATCCACTTTGGTGGCAAGAACAGAAAGGCAGATTACTACCTAAATGGAGTCAAGTTCGATAAAGGGGTAGTACAATGTGATCTAGGTGTTCTTGTACATAGTCAATGAAAGCAAACATGCAGGTACAGCAGGCAGTGAAGAAATCTAATAGCATGTTGGCCTTCATAACAAGAGGAATTGAGTATAGAAGCAAAGAGGTTCTTCTGCAGCTGTACAGGGCCCTGGTGAGACCGCACCTGGAATATTGTGTGCAGATTTGGTCTCCAAATTTGAGGAAAGACATTCTGGCTATTGAGAGAGTGCAGTGTAGGTTCATGAGGTCAATTCCTGGAATGGTGGGACTATCTTACATTGAAAGATTGGAGCGACTGGGCTTGTACACACTTGAGTTTAGAAGGCTGAGAGGGGATCTGATTGAGACTTATAAGATTATTAAAGGATTGGACACTCTGGAGGCAGGAAACCTGTTTCTGCTGATGGGTGAGTCCCGAACCAGAGGACACAGTTTAAAAATAAGGGGTAGGCCATTTAGAACAGAGTTGAGGAGAAACTTCTTCACCCAGAGAGTGGTGGGTGTATGGAATGCTCTGCCCCAGAGGGCTGTGGAGGCCAAGTCTCTGGATACTTTCAAGAAAGAGTTGGATAGAGCTCTTAAGGATAGTGGAATCAAGGGTTATGGGGATAAGGCAGGAATAGGATACTGATTGAGGATGATCAGCCATGATCATAATGAATGGTGGTACTGGCTCGAAGGGCAGAATGGCCTACACCTGCACCTATTGTCTATTGACCTCGTGGGCAAAGTACACAAGTGCCTTGTTAGCTCCCCTGGACAGTTAAGACTGCACAATATATTCAGTCCAGTAATAAAGCTGGAGAATTTTGTGAACCTGTTTAAGACCATACTGAATGCAAGCTCGAACTGAAGATGAGTATTTTCATCATTGTTCTACATCGACTTGGAATTAGACGACTTGGTTGCAATGCTGTTTCAGTACGGAAGTGCAACTGAATTCCATACAGAGCTGAAGATGTCTGTTGGAATAATCAATAGCATGGCTGCTCAATTTGAAGGATTTCAGGCTGACATAATGTTGCACTTTCATACGCATCTGGCAGCATATTAATTCTTGAATAAACCTACATCAGAAGTTGGAAATTGTTTTAACTTGTGGGTATATGTGCTTTGTTTTTCTTGCAGATTACTAAAGGGACATGAGAACCAATTGTCTGTACTAGCCCTTAGCAACATGGAAGCTTCTAGCACTCTTGCCAAATGCCTTTTCGAACTTGTACGTCTAGAGCAATTACAACAACCAGAAAATAAACTCTGAAACAGTGTGTTGACGTTACATATGCGGCCAGTGTGTACAGTATTCTAAAATGACCTGTAAATGACTTTCAGAACAAAGCAGCAAGTCACGTTGAGAAGAGGCCATTACGGACATAATTTTTTAAAATCTTTTTCCATGTTGCACAGAAGCTTTTCATTCTGATCACAAACTGATTCTGTGGTTGACCAGCTTTTAATAGGATTACCAATTGTCTGTTCGCAATCCAGTACCTTTTTTAAAAAAATGTTTGCAAGTAGTAAATACTAAAAATTGGGAGACTACAAGGATCAAATAATAGCATTAATTATTTTTGCCCTGTACCCCCCCATGAGGATGTTTTTATATTTTGTAATGAGTGACTAAACTGGGGTAAAGTAGAACAGAAGTTGACGCACAGGATGTAAACTCTGCCATCCAAGAGGTCGCAGCTTATTTCTAGTGAAGTTGTTTTCCTGTTTAGAATTCAGTAGCTTGTTTTCTTTTCATACTTGAGCCAATATATTTTCACTTATTTATTATCACATGATCATTTGTAAATATTTGTGAATAAAATAAACCAAATTTCATGCCACTGCAATCACTGGAAACACAGCTTGTGGTAATATATTAGCATTATTGTTAGGTTATAGAACTCTTTATTTTTTAGTGTTTCCTGTTAATTGTAAGTAATTGTGATATATTCTCTGCAGTGGATGAATGTTCTTTAAGTTTGTGTAAATAATTCTGCAATGGTACTGAAGCTGTAAAGTCAAAAGCAGTTTTGTGGAACTGATTTTTTTGTATTATACACCTTGTAGAACTCATTTGCTGGTTGAAAGAGTATGGAATAATATATCTCATGTCATTTTGTAGAAGAAAACTATTGAAGGTATTTTTGGTTTACCCTAACTTGGACCCACTGAAAGGTATCACTTAGTACAAGTGTAGTGCTTGTACAGGATTTTTTGTATTTGTAAATTGTTTAAATATAAGGAATTTTATACAGGTTTTTCTCCCTGTTATATTTACATTAGGTACAGGTATGGTATTTTCTTCATTATTCATAACATTTATTTTCCAATCCAATTATAGTGCAGTATTTTAGTGTTTGTTCTTCCATCTTTAATATTGTACCATTCTACATTCCTGTTTTGTCTCTGGGTTATGTCCTGAATGGTGTGTTATGTGATCTTTCATAACTGCCTATTGCCTGATGTATTAGCATCAAGAGGAGGGAACACTCTCCCATTTCCTGCTTTGTCTGTAGAATGTGCAGTAATAACACACAGCAGTTTTACATTAGATGACTTCAATTACTTTGGTGACTGTTTATAGTTTTAAATAAAAGAGGCTGGACATTTTTGTTTTAGTTTGCACTCATTTATTTCAGATCTCCACACAAAAAACAACTTGCAAAGTTCATATGTAACTAATCAGTGTCTGAATCACTTTAGTTTTGTGCTGATGCCTGTTGATTATTGGAACTGATGAAGAGTACAATGTTCAGTGAATTAAATAATGCTATATAGTACCCCCGCTGTGGCACGTTTAACTCTGAGGTTCATGTCTCTGATCAAAGATGCTTCTGTAAACTTTTCGAGCCAATTCATATTTGATACTAATTGATGGCAAAATGGCAATTTAGTCACATTTTTGAGTATTCATCTGACTACATCTCAGTTCCTTGGGTAATTGTAACCTCCAAAATCTACTTGTAGCATTACATTAACAGGCTGCCTTGCTAGGTTTAATGTTAAAAACCAAAATACTGCAAATGCTGGAAATCAGAAAATAAAATAGAAATTGCTGGAAAAGCCCAGTAGGTCTGACAGCATCTGTGGAGAGAAATCAGTTAGCGTTTTGCGTTGAGAAACCCTTCCTAGGAGTTCTGAGGGTCACTCAACCCAAAACCTTAATTCTTGTTTTCTCTCCACAGATGCTGCCAGATCAGCTTAGCTTTTTCAGCAATTTCTGTTTTATGTTGTCTAAACTCTCCCTGACCCTCCTGCCTCGTATTCTACCAGCATATTTTATTTGTTGCCCTTCATGTCTTTACTTTCCCTAGCTATTCAGTGTGGCAGTATATTCTGCATTCTTATCGCTGTTTGGATAAACAAGTCTGTTCTGGGTACCCCATGGATTTATTGGTGGCTGTGTCTTATTATTTATGAGCTTTTAGTTTCGACTCCCCTAAACTTTGGTGGACATTTTGATTTTATTCTACTGATAAACCAAAGTTCACAAAATGCTCATTCATCCAATGTCTGAATGCTCTGAACACTAGGAAAAAAATCTCTTTTTTTAAAAAAAGTGCATTCACAGTATTGTCTGATTGTGTGTCACATTCCTGAAATATAATTTACTGGGGTTTGTGCATTAGTCAGATCTTGCATCGTGCTTGGTCTATTTGCTGATGGGTATTTGCAAATGTTTGAAAATCTGTTATCCTTAGGCAGCATGTTATGCAGTATAGGTGGCCAGGTCTCACTGAACGTCAGTACCTATGCAGTGAAATCCAGTTAGCAGCATGAGACAAGATTCAAAACTCTTTCCTTCTAAGAGCTGCCAGTGAACAAAGAATGTCAGTTAATAAAGGTATCAAATTATCCCCAAAGTTATTCCAAGATGTCCACAAAGACAAGGAGGCTTATGTGTTGAAATAGAGATATTTTGGACAAAAATACCCCATGCAGTTACAACGTTCGAGTTTTACAGTGACTGGGGATAGTAGCTCCTCAGCCATCAGAATCCTTTAGTTTTGCAGTAAAAATTATTACTCCCTTTTGAATTCTTGCTTCTGTCCTTATATAATGGCATTTGGATGTGGAAATAACAGGAAAATCTCTCATCTCCCTTTTTTTTTCTTTTTAATGTTTTTAGATTACTTAGATTAGATTACTTAGTGTGAAAACAGGCCCTTTGTCCCAGCAAGTCCACACCAACCCCTCAAAGCAGCAACCTACCCAGACCCTGTCACCTACCACTACAGGCAATTTAGCATGGCTAATTTTTGGACTGTGGGAGGAAACCCATGCAGACAAGGAGAATGTGCAAACTCCACACAGTCAGTCGCCTGAGGTGGGAATTGAACCCGGGTCTCTGGCACTGCTAACCACTGTGCCACTGCACCACCTATGTTCTTAACTTTATATCCAGCTCATTTTCTAGTTTGTAGTACTGTTTGGTACATGGAATTGTTATGGAAGGTGGCATGGAATTGATTGAGCCTTTTGTAAAATAACTAGTGAAGATATTTGATTTCAACAGTGAGGGTGTTGGTTGCTAGCTGTCAGCAATAGCTTTCTGACATTGGGTACCAACTTGATGGCAGAAGGAATGTTGTTTTGAACTTTCATCAGAAGTATAACCACCTACAATCCCAATGATGCTCTGCTTAAGGTTGTTTGGAATAACTCAAGCCTGCCCCAACATATAGTTGGACCTCCTCGTAACTTTCATGAAGAATTAAACAATGCGCTATAAAATGTAACTGCAACGCAATTACTCTATTCCATAGCATGTACATGCAAGTCAGAAATCTGATGCTTGAGCAGCCTCTTGTTGCCTCAGAAACTGAACCATTAGTTACAATCTCATATCTGATTTTCCATATGGTGTTCAACCACTTGTAGCAGGCAAGCATCTTCACAATCTCACTGAATATCAAGCATCCCAAGGCATTCTATTATGCATCAGCTGATTCTGCTGTATATGTGCTTTTAGCAAAGAATGCTTGTCATATCCTACTGTAGGTGAGTAGTTGTCATCTTTTGAAGCTCCATTTCACATAAACTGATATATATGAGAATTCAGTACATTACTTATAGGATGGAAAGAGTGCTGAAATATGCCAGAAAGCTATTTGTATATCTGTCCTGCATGTAATGGATTTTGTCATTAAAAATTGTCCTTTATACTGACAAATGTGTCCAACATGAACTCTGAATCTAATGGGAACAGCTATCTCCAATAACTTGCTGTATGATTCTATAACTGTACTGATCACAAGGAAACTAACCCTCTATCCAACCAGTCCATACTGAACATAATCCCCATCTAAACTGGTCCCATTTGCCTGCTCCTGGCACATAGATATACTTCCAAACCTTTACAATTTATATATCAAAATTTAAATCCACCACTTCCTTAGGAAGTTCATTCCACATGCAAATCACCTGTCTAAAAAGAAATTTTAAATCTCTCTCCTCTCACCTTTAAAAAAATCCCCTGTCCTAGGGAACTACCATTAACTCTATGTATTGTTACAACACTGGGTAAACCTTCAACACCAACTAGTTATCCTGTGAAAATTTGAGAGACCATGAACTATTTATTTCTTAACACATTAACTAACAACTATTTACAAACCCTTCCTTTAACCTATCTTCTACATTCCCCTCTACAATACTGGTCCAATTAAGATTTACAAAACTTCTCAAAAACCAGGCAGCTTTCTGTTCTTCTCTGTATTCCTGTCTTCTTGGGAGAATCTGCTTCACAGATTCTCAACCACCTATGCTCTTGTGATAAAAGTCCCAGCCTTTCTTGATAACTCAAACATCCCATAGCCAGATAAATTTCTTCTTTCCAGCTTAATAATATCCTTCCTATAACTGGGTGAGGAGGACTGGAACTGAACACAGTATTCCTGAAGCAGCCTCACCATGACTTCGCAATGAAGGCAAGCTTCCAAAATGCCTTTTTAACCACCCTGTCTACATGTGACGAAAACTTCGAATTATATACCTGCATCCCTTGGTCCCTCTGTTTTGCAACACTACGCAAAGCCCAACTATAAACTGTATAAGCCCTCCTCTTGTTTTTGTTTTGAACCAAAATGCAATACCTTTCAATTTATCCACATTGAACTCTGTCTGCCATTTTCCAGCCCCTTGACCCATTTGATCAAAATCCCTTTCTAATCTTAGAAAATCTTCATTATCTAAATGCCATCAATTTTGGTGTCATCTGCAAACTTACTAACCGTGCCTTCTGTATTCTCATCCAAATCATTTATTTAAATGACAAAGAATACTGAATCACAGATCTCCAGTACAAAAATCAAATCCTCCACCATTACTCTTGTTAAGGCAATTATGTATCCAATTAGTAAGCTCACCCTGAATCCCATGTGATCTAACTTCATTTCCATGTGGGAATTTGTCAAAGGCTTTACTAAAGTCTAAATAAACAACTACTGTTCTGCCATCATCAATCCTTTTGTAGTTCTGATCTCTAGCCATACTGCACAGGGATCATATCCCTATTACATGCATACACACACACAAACTTTGCTGAAGGTTGAGTAACAAAATGACTTCGGGTACAGTTCTCCACTGTCTGGAGGAGTAGAGAATGTGTTGTCATGAAAGAAGTGGCCACTGAGTCACTTCAATTAACTAGTAATTACAATATCCCCCATAAACCTATCCTAATGTGGTTGAGCATATAATGCTGTAATGTTTTAGAAGAGTGATCAAAATCCACCAGTCTCCAGAAGGTGTCAGCGTGATTTTTGGACAGGACCATATTAGTGTTGGGAATGTGGTACTGGAAAAGCATGGCAGGTCAGGCACTATTGCTGCAGCAGGAGAATTGACAAATTTTCTGTTAGAAGATTTACTCAAGGAAATTATTTGCATTCTAGTTCTTATAAGCACTCATATATGAAGCCTGCAAATCAAAATTTCTACCCCATTAGTGTTGTGGTTTGATATGATTCTTTTTCGATAGTATGACCATGTGGTGAAATGCGAAGATTCCCACCTGGCAGCAGCCGTTTGGTCTTCATGTGGAGTTTCAACAGTTAAAACACACCAATGAGCGAACAATGGTATTTTGACCAGCACTACAGAACTCTAGTTAAGTATTTTAAAAATTCTGATTTCACTCCAAGATCCTGTACTTTTTGTCATTTACATAAATGATTTGGATGCGAACATAAGAGGTACAGTTAGTAAGTTTGCAGATGACACCAAAATTGGAGGTGTAGTGGACAGCGAAGAGGGTTCCCTCAGATTACAACAGGATCTTGACCAGATGGAGTTTAATTCAGATAAATGAGAGGTGCTGCATTTTGGGAAAGCAAATCTTAGCAGGACTTATGCACTTAATGGTAAGGTCCTCAGGAGTGTTGCTGAACAAAGAGACCTTGGAGTGCAGGTTCATAGCTCCAAGAAAGTGGAATCGCAGGTAGATAGGATAGTGAAGGTGGCGTTTGGTATACTTTCTGTTATTGGTTAGAGTATTGAGTACAGGATTAGTGGTGCTGGAAGAGCACAGCAGTTCAGGCAGCATCCAACGAGCAGCGAAATCAATGTTTCGGGCAAAAGCCCTTCATCAGGAATAAAGGCAGTGAGCCTGAAGTATGGAGAGATAAGCTAGAGGAGGGTGGGGGTGGGGAGAGAGTAGCATAGAGTACAATGGGTGAGTGGGGGAGGAGATGAAGGTGATAGGTCAAGGAGGAGAGGGTGGAGTGGATAGGTGGAAAAGAAGATAGGCAGGTCGGACAAGTCAAGGAGGCAGTAACTGAGCTGGAAGTTTGAAACTAGGATGAGGTGGGGGAAGGGGAAATGAGGAAGCTGTTGAAGTCCACATTGATGCCCTGGGGTTGAAGTGTTCCGAGGCGGAAGATGAGGCGTTCTTCCTCCAGGCGTCTGGTGGTGAGGGAGCGGCAGTGAAGGAGGCCCACGACCTCCATGTCCTCGGCAGAGTGGGAGGGGGAATTGAAATGTTGAGCCACGGGGCGGTTTGGTTGATTGGTACGGGTGTCTCGGAGATGTTCCCTAAAGCGCTCTGCTAGGAGGCGCCCAGTCTCCCCAATGTAGAGGAGACCACATCGGGAGCAACGGATACAATAAATGATATTGGTGGATGTGCAGGTGAAACTTTGATGGATGTGGAAGGCTCCTTTAGGGCCTTGGATAGAGGTGAGGGAGGAGGTGTGGGCACAGGTTTTACAGTTCCTGCGGTGGCAGGGGAAAGTGCCAGAATGGGAGGGTGGGTCGTAGGGGGGTGTGGACCTGACCAGGTAGTCACGGAGGGAACGGTCTTTGTGGAAGGCGGAAAGGGGTGGGGAGGGAAATATATCCCTGGTGGTGGGGTCTTTTTGGAGGTGGCGGAAATGTCGGTGGATGATTTGGTTGATGCGAAGGTTTGTAGGGTGGAAGGTGAGCACCAGGGGCGTTCTGATCCAGTATTTGATTTTCAGCATCTGCAGTCATTGTTTTTACCTTATTGAGTACAGGAGTTGGGAGGTCATGTTGCGGCTGTACAGGACATTGGTTAGGCCACTTTTGGAACATTGCGTGCAATTCCGGTCTCCTTCCTATTGGAAAGATGTTGTGAAACTTGTAAATCTTTTCTGAACCCTTTCAAGAATGTTGCCAGGGTTGGAGGATTTCAGCTAGAGGGAGAGGCTGAACAGGCTGGGGTTGTTTTCCCTGGAGAGTCAGAGACTGAGGCTGACCTTATAGAGGTTTACAAAATTATGAGGGTCATGGATAGGGTAAATAGACAAAGTCTTTTCCCTAGGGTCAGGAGTACAGAACTAGATGGCATAGGTTTAGGGTGAGAGGGGAAAGATATAAAAGAGACTTAAGGGCAACTTTTCATGCAGAGGGTGGTATGTGTATGGTATGAGCTGCCAGAGGAAGTGGTGGAAGCTGGTACAATTGCAACATTTAAGAGGCATTTGGATGGGTATATGAATAGGAAGGGTTTGGAGGGACATGGGCCAGGTATTGGCAGTTAGGACTTGATAGGGTTGGGATTTCCGGTCGGCATGGACAGGGTAAACCGAAGGATCTGTTTCCATCTGTACATCTCTATGACTCTATAAAGAAGAAATTAAGTACAACAATGTAGTTCTTTACAGTACATTAAAAAGTGCATGCAGTGCCATTCTGACTAACTATAATCATCTCCAGAAGTGGCATTTTACAAAGAGGGTACTAGTTTTATACCTCTGCAGCTCCACCAAATGCAACCAGTATAATGTCAGATCCAATGCATTTTTAAGGAATCAGAAAAATGTTGATAAATGAAGTGTTTACATAGTAAACCAAAAGGTTTTATTAATTTAAACTATATACATCAAATAACAGGATTATTTACAAAAATAGGTAAAATACATGAACTTAGCAACCCAGGAAATACAGTGTACCAATCTACCATTCTAATAGGAAACTGATAATCAGAGAAGGGAAAAAAAATACACCCATAGCTTTGTTCACTATTAAAATTAAAGGTGACTTTGCCTTCTTCACTCATACTACTCAAATCATAATCCTTTTACACATGTAAATAGCTTTAGAGGACCCAATTAAGATAGACTAAGGGCTAAAACTTGATTTGTGCAGATACCCATCAGGTTAAACTGTGCTTACTCCTGAAAAAACGCATGCACTTATTTGTAAAATTCTAGATAGATGCTGGGCCTTTAGGGACAAGACAAAAGCATCTTCAAAATTTTATCTATGAAGTTTGCAACTTCAATCTGTTGATGCTGATATATGTAAAAGCATGGTCACATGGATCCTGGTTGATATACCAATCGTAATATTGAAGTAACATGACAAATCTATCACCACTACTTCAAGTGCTAACTACTAAGTGGCTCTGAAAAAAAATTAAGCTCCAATTACATCTACTAGTGCAGAGGCATACGTCAAGCCAGTTGTAAGGATTTAAAAAATTCATGTAAAGATCAACTTTTCAGAGCAAACTTTATATGGAATAACAGCTTGCTTAATGTTGTTGTCATTGTTTCAAATCGCCCCTGGCAGACAGTCAAAAATCTGCTGTCTTGACTTTTGAGACTCCGGAATCTTAAAGATCTGCATTGATAGAACTAGTTTAGAAGATGCCTGGTACCAGTAAGTGTCAAGTACATCTTAACCACATCCTCCTTGCAACAAAGTCAATTACAAAGGTTTACATTCTCAAGGAAATTAAAGTAACTATTCTCTGGTAATAGGACTAATAGTCCTGAGAATTTAAACTGTGTAACTATCACTTGCAGATAAATTTGTACAGAATCTAGGTGAGGGTTGAAACTACCATACCTAATGGAGACAGTGGTGTGATGGTAATTTCATTGGAAAGTAATCCAGAGAGGCAGGCTGATGCAGTAGGAATGTGGGTTTCCAATCCCACCATGAAAGTTTCATTTCTAAGGAAGGGTTAACATTAATTCTGATTTTTTTGCATGAAACTTTCATTGATTATTGTAAAACCCCATCTTGTTCACTGATGACCTTTTGGGAAGAAAGTCATATGTCTTTGCCTGGTCTTACTTAACTATGACACCAGATCTGTGGGAATGTGGGTGATTCTCAACTGCCTAGCAGCCCACAACTCAAGGGCAGGCAACAACTGCTGGGGCCTGCTAACAATGTCACATTCAATGAAAGAATAAACTTCTAAAATAACAGCTTAGATTCTCTGCCTAACACTTAAAACAAGTAATCTCCCCTTCCCCTCACTCTTGCCACAGTTGGTGTGTAATTAAGATAACCACATTAAAGAGACCCAGAGTTAAATTCATGTCAGTCTTGAATTTGCTCGTGTTAACCAGGTTAGTAGTGGATTAATGATTCTCACCATTTCTTGACTAGAAACCAAAAATCATGGTTCCCATCTGGTAGACCTGTAGGAAATTCTATACAAGAACAAGACTGGCAATTGTTGTCATTAACCCAAGGCCAATAGCATTCCAGAACTCAGTTTAAGTGATGACACTTGGCTTCAGAGGGGGAGAAAAACATCCCAGATTGATAGTTGCCACCAGTCATCAGATATAAGACAAAGGAGAATGAACAAGCCATTTTACTTCTTGAGGAATTTGGCTGTAGTAACAGATGCATTCCCTTTGAATGTCCCTTCTCATCCAACACTGAATACCTTCTGATCTCATAATACATTTACTTATGCTGATCAGATAAAATAATGAAGCACAGTACCTCTCAGTTTGAAGTTGGAAATTAAAGGTATCATGGCCAGCAATTTCTTAAATGTAAGAGGCTTCTAAGGAGAAGAAAATAGAGCTACTACCTTTTACTAAATTATATAATTGAAAAGGTTATCTATGCAAACATCACAGGAAATGGAAACTGATTCAAAGTCCACTGAGAATTAAGAATTTTTACAAATCACCACTGATGAATGCTTATGTGGGGAGTACAAATACCTATTTGAAAATCATGTTTGCATAAAATTCTAATTCAACTTATAAACCCCAAGATTTCTATTGCAATGTAGGCCACAGTATGAGTATTAATGAAGCAGAACATGAAATGCTTAAGAATCCAACCTTCAATACTTAACACCATAAATTATTTTAAAATGTTAAACTTTGGTTGCACACAATTCACTTCCAGGATATTCTGTTGTAGACATTTTATCATAGTATAGGAGGAGGCCAATAATCTGTGCTGATCCTCTGAAGGAACAATTCATTTCGGGCCACTCCCCAGACATTTTCCCTGTAGCAAATGTTCTAAATTTCATTTTGAAATCCTCAATTGACTCTGCCTCCCCCAGACTCATGAAGTTAGTTCCAAATCCTAACAATCTGCTCTATTAAAGTTCATCCTCATATCACCGCTGGTTGTTTTGACAATTACTTCAAACCTGTGCCCTCTGGTCTTCCATCCTTTCAACAAGGGCAGCAGTGTCTGCAAATGTCCTGTCGAGATATCTTATGATTTAAATACCTTTTCTTCAAGAGCAGCAGTTTTAACTTCTCCAAACTATCCATTTAATTGTATGTTTCATATCTAGAACTGTTCTCTATTCTGCATATCTTAATTTGTTTGATAGAATAATATTCCAGATGACTGTGAACCCAGTATACACACTAAACATTCAATAAAAGCGAAAATGCTGCATATCTGAAATAAAACCAGTAAATGCTGGCAAAACTCAGCACTCTGGTACATCTGTAAAGAGGAAGAGTTAATGTTTTGACATTGGACTCAAATGCCACAGATGTTAAGAAGCTGCTGAGTTTCTCAAACATTTTGTACTGATTATAGGTTTAACATAATTAAGAGCAGGTTGAAAACTATTTCAATAGCTTGTTAATCTTGAACATTACTGAACAGCATAAACGGAACGTTCACATGTTCCTGGAATCAATAGATTTCCCATTCTAATTGTGTATTCATACAAGTGTGAAGCTTTTCAGTGAAATCAATACTTTCAACATAAAATACACTGTGTTGTATTCCTTAGAGTTACTTGCGTTTATAAGAAATGTGTGATGTCCTACTGTGAAACTGTCACATCCTCTTATAGCATTAATAAAAACACTTCCAGTAAAGCTAGCGCAGGCACATTCAAAAGCAGATGATCACAAAGCGATGGGAGGCAATGAATAAGTTTGAAAACTTCTACTGCAAACTTCTATTAAATAATCAAAAACTAGAAGCAATGTTGTGTTGTTCGACATAATTATTAGTTCCAATACACAAATATGATTAAGCACTGTAAAATTCAGTATGCAAGCCTTTGGAAACATCGAAAAAAAAATACATTTCACTCAATAATAAAGACCTCAAGCTATATATAGACATTTCCATTGTAAGTTCTCTGCTGGTAACTTGTCTATTGCCATGATTTGTTAAATTATCTGAAAAGGTCAGCACCAAAGATGAAATAATTACCATAAGCAGAATGTATTACTATATCATTATCAACAGAATAATCAAAAATAAGTCAACTTTTACAAAGGATATTACATTTGAAGTAAAAATACAGATTTGCTATCTGAACTTGAATATATTTAAATCCATAATGTGTCCATCAAGACCCAGAAACTAGTTTGACAAGCAGCAGAAAATTTATTTTGCTGTGTTGGGCAAGTATTACAGAATACGCCTGACATTTTTAACCATTCTTTTCTGTTTTTCTCAAAAATGAAACTATAGAATCAAATCTTTTATCAAACATTTTCCCACTGAGCAACAGTCCTAGAAGAGTTAAGCAATCATCTTTGTTTAGACCCTATACGCACTAAAACAGCTGATCAGCCTCAGATGCCAGGCTTTAGTGCTTCTACATGATCCAGATCCTTCCAGTTAAACCTGGAAGCTTTTGTACAGCATACAAACAGTTTACAAAAACACCTAACTAGAGTTAACAAAAAAAAATTCATCAAGAAATAATTTGATACATTAGGAAATCATCTAACAAATATCACATTTTATACAACTGATCTAGTGACAACCCACATGAGGGGCCAGGACAGATCATATTCAGTATCCTTACAACTCCAAATAACTAACAACAGCATGCTTTCATTTCACGTTATTGTGTTGTCTCAAATGCTTCAATTTTAGAAAAACACCTAATCTTTTGCATGGAAGAGAAAATGAACCAATAGATAACAAAGTTCCTACTCATCACTCTATTTTGGGCTCATGTTAACACTGGTAACCAATCAGCTACATGTTTTTATCATTTAAAAAGATTTGTTCCCAATGATACTGCATTCCTCGGGATTTTGCTTTGGGTTCCCTTTCCTGGCATGTTTATATTTTTCTACGTAAGCTTTTACCAAATTGGCTACTTTTCCTGGGATGACTTCACCACTCTTACTGTGGCAAACCTAAGGAAAAGACACACAAGATTCAATGAATCTATTGGACAAACTTACATTGCAGGTGTGGCAAGTAGTAACTGTATAATTTGGAAACAAAATGATTTAGTTGGGCAAGAGTGTACAAAAGGACAAATACATCTCCAAGACAAACAAAAGAGTCAAAATTTATAGGACAAGTTAATCTCCCACAGCTTGCACTTGGGTGACCAAATTTAATTTTTCATGGAAAGCAGAGTTAATGGGCAGAGACTTGAAGGCAAAGAGCTGAGGGAAGGCTGCAATGGGAAGGAGAAGAGGAGGAAATTAATTATGTGAGGTTTCAATGAGATTGCAGGAGGGGCTTGTCCACAGCAGTACCAGGCATACCGAAAATAAGGTGTTAACCTGGTGAAGCTACAAAACAGTACTACTTGTGTGCCAAGCAGCATAATCTGCAAGTGACAGACAAAATAAAGTGATTTCACAAACAATGAATCACATTTAAGCTCTGCAGTCTTGCCACACCTAATTGTGACAGGCTGAGGTTCCTGCATATCCCTCAATTCTCCTAGTATTGAAAGTTTGACTAATCCAGTCTTATACACATCTACTTAATTTTAAAGTGCAACTAGATCATCTTTGCCATTTTGAGAGAGAAAATGCTGGAAAATCTCAGCAGGTCAGGCAGCATCTGTAAGGAGAGAAAAGAGCTGACGTTTCGAGTCAAACAGACCCTTTGTCAAAGCAGCTTTGACAAAGGGTCAGTTATAGACTCGAAACGTCAGCTCTTTTCTCTCCTTACAGATGCTGCCTGACCTGCTGAGATTTTCCAGCATTTTCTCTTTTGGTTTCAGATTCTAGCATCTGCAGCAATTTGCTTTTATTTTTGCCATTTTGATGCTATTTCAATTTATGAGGCGGGGGAAGTAAAAGAATTCCCTCCTTTCGAAGGTGATTTTTTTCCAGGTCTTTCTCTTAGCTTTCTGTAGTTTGCTCCTTTTTCTGTCAGTTGTGCTTGTCATATTTATTTGATTATTTTTGTGGACATTTTCTTTCTTGTCACTTTCTTTATTCATTTACCTAAATTGTTCATTTAAAATATTGACAATTACATTTTGTCATTCCCTATTATGCCCCTTACGTATCACAACCTTACAGTGCCAACCAAGCTTCAGTATATTCTGAATTTTGAGATCTTCATCTTATTTAATTCATCAGAAGATTGTAAACTGTTATAATCACTTTGGATACTGTTAACTTTCAAATTTCCACTTTTTGGCTGAAAGGGTAACAAAAAATTTTATTTTTTTACTGTAATAAGAGACTAAAGATACTACTGATTAAACACCATCCTTGTAGGTAACTTAACATTTGAAATCACAAAATAAAACTTTTTGTTTTACTTTAAGTGTAACTGAAAAGCTCATCACGAATATAATTTAAACCGTCCCTTTAGATCGACGTTTAATTCTTCCAGAATCAAGGTTTCTGTTCCTTTCCTTTGTCAGACGGGAACTGTTAAGACCTGTCTTTCACAATTAAGTTTCTTCCCTGGAAATTCATTCGCCAAAGCAAGCGAGGTGAATCTTCCAACCTGCTTTAACTCTATCTCAGCATGAGCTCCAACCCGTATTCCTACATGACGACAATTGCACCTTGTTGGTCATTGCTACTCCACTGCTCCTGGACCTTGGCAGACTTACTTGTCTGTCAGTTATTTGGGTTATCTTTCATGTTTCAAGATCCATCAGCATGGCACTGTGAATTGATTCAAAGTAAAAATGCCAATTAACTAAACCTGGCCTGTAGTCAGGTACACCCATTCCTGTTTCTTTCCTAACCCTTGAATATTTCCACTCAGAAGTATCCAACCAGCTAACCTTAAATAAATAAACTTGAAAGAAGCTGCCAATCAACTCTTGCAATTGTTATGTAATAACAAAATTCTCATTTATGGAAACATTTCTTCTAACCTCATATATTCTTTTAGGATGACCGGAAATATTTGCCCCTCTTTGCCAGTTCACCAGTCAAATTAAGTGCCAAAACTCAATCAATTCCCAAGAAATTCTGAAAACTTCAGACATCATGTTTTCTACTTCAATTAATACTTTCATTTTGCAATCTCCTTGTCATTACCGTTCCCCTCCCCATTAATCTCAGAATATTATTGAGGAGATCAAATATCTAGATTGTGACTTAGAAAAATGGAAATGGTTCATTTGGCGAACACTGAAGGTATCCACACTTAATCAGGACCACATAAAGGTGAAGTTGAGGCATCAGAGTGAGTGTCCAAACCTAGATAGATGTCGTCTGTTTAGCCCTGTTAGTACCACATGCCCTTCATGTGGCAGAGTCTGGTGATTACATGTTAGAATTATCAGCATTTCAGATCCCATCGAACCAGGGTAAGTGGTTAGTTATCCTTGATCCTGAGATACTGCATAAGATCATCTTTCATTGCACATCCATGATTCAGTGTCCCAGAATGCCCATGACCAAACATAACTTGCAATTTTATATTATATGGAGATTCCCTAAAGTTTCTTTGCTTTTGTATTCAGTGTCCAGATCTCTAAAGCTCAAATTGTCAACTTTAGAATTCTTTTCTATCTATAATCCTTAAAGGTCAAGGACATCAGAATTGTCAAGGACAATTCTAAACCTCCTCACCATTAAAAGGATCACCAATCACTGTATATTTCCAACACCCTTTCTTGTATTAAATATGCCAATTTGCATTCATTTCAGTGAAACTGAATTTTCACCATAAAGCTACTGTTTTAATCCATTTATGTATTCACATCACTTCCTGCAATTTTCTGCCAGTTGTCATATTCCCATGCCTGTTTGCAAACTTTTATTATTTAGCCTGAACTCGTATCTAAATTATTTATGTACACAGAGAAAAGTTCTAACACGTCCTTGGACTTGGCATAAACTGCATTGTATAAATGTGAAACATCCATTAGTTCTTCTGTCAATCATAGCATATTATCAACATCATGTTCACTTTGTGCACCCCGTCAGAAATTTTCTCAATGAACTTGATTAAATTCCAAGCGTGATCTCCTTTACAAACCCCTGCTACATATCCTTGACTAGCCAATATTTTCAATGTGCTCACTAATGTGTGTCCCTATTACTGATATACTTGATCGTCCAACACAAAATACTCAGACGAGCTATAGCTGTACAGTTGAATAACTGTACCCATTTATTTCATGTACTTCAGACCACTGAGGCGTCCAACCTAAAAACATGATAACCAAAGAAATAATTAAATTACCGTGTAGATATCCAAGGCATACAATCGTATGCAGTGAAGTTGCTTAGATTAGATTTAGTTTCCCTACAGTATGGAAACAGGCCCTTCAGCCCAACCAGCCCACACCGACCCTCTGAAGAGTAACCCACCCAGACCATTTCCTTCTGACTAATGCACCTAACACTATGGGCAAGTTAGCATGGCCAATTCACCTGAACTGCACATCTTTGGACTGTGGTAGGAAACCGGAGCACCCAGAGGAAACCCACGCAGACACAGGGAGAATGTGCAAACTCCACACAGGCAGTCACCTGAGGCTGGAATCGAACCTGGGACCCTGGTGCTGTGAGGCAGCAGTGCTAACCACTGAGCCACCATGCCGCCCTCCAAAGATTTATTTCCTCCAAAGATTGTATTTGTTCTCTCCCATTTAAAAAAATCTCACTCATCAGTAACGCTGTGGAAAACTACAATCCATTTTGAAACATTACCTTATCAACAGCCTTGCGGACAATTTCTTTATACTCATCCTTGGTAATCTCCTTCTTTTGGTAATAAGGCTTGATGGCTAGTTTCACTTCTTCCACAGCCCTTTCTTGAATTGTACATTTCTACACATTGGAAAGGAAAAGCACTTAAGCTGTACTTTCAACATCAAAAGGCAAATATACAACTAGGAGAAAGTGAGGACTCCAGATGCTGGAGATGAGAGTCAAAGAATGTGGCGCTGGAAAAGCACAGCCAGTCAAGCAGCATCTGAGTCAACGTTTCAGGCATAAGCCCTCATATATTCCTGATGAGGGACTTGTGTGAAATGTTGATTCTCCTGCTCCTTGGATGCTGCTTGACCGGTTGTGCTTTTCCAGCAAATGTAGAACTGAAAACTCCAGCAGTCATATCAAGAACAGTAATACATGAATGCACATCAAGGAACAATGAAATTGTACTACACAAGACATGTGTATGCTTTTTAGTTTGCAGTTTCATAAGCTTTTAAAAGATTACAAGCCAAGATTTACACACGCGAGCCACAAGTAGAAACAAAAATAGTCATTGAAAAAAATGATGTATACACCACACACAAGTGAAAAGCAAATACATGTTAGTTTACAGATCTCTTAAAAAAACTCTCATTCAAGTCAAAGCAGTATTTACTGTCTTGCTATACAGGAAATAAAATGGTTTGGAAATAAATCAATTACCGAGTCTGCAGGACTTGCCTTGTCCTTTTTGGGCTTTTCTGTTTCAAATTCTTCCTTCAAGCTTTCTTTTTCCACTGTAGGCTTTGAAGTTGAAAGAGATGCAAAAACTTGTTGGACAGACTGAAAGGTTGAAGGAGAGACATCTATAGAAAGTGGAAGCTGCATGGCTTTGCTGGATTCTCCAGATGTACTGGGTACAGTGGCAGCACTACCCTGCACATCCACCTCTGGAACGCTACATGGAGGAGGGATGATCTGAAATAAGAGTGAAGCAAAATGTCAAGCACTTAACCGTTATTCATGTAAGCAGCAAAAAAGAAAATTTACAAACATAAAACAGAAACAGCTGAGAAAACTCAGCAAATCTGGCAGCAACTGTGGATAGAAAGCAGAGTTAACATCTCAGGTCCAGTGACCCTTTCCACATATGTTGCCAGACCTGCTGAGTGTTTCCTAATTTTGTTTCAAATTTCCAGCATCTGCAGTTCTTTTTTAAAAAAATATATTTAATGAAGCAGTTGTGCCAATGTGTTTATAAAAACATGACATACAAGTGTTGGCAACAGGACAAAAACCCATCAGGTTGCTTTCCTTCCAAAGTTTTGAGGTTGTATATATTTTAACTGTGCAATTAAACTCAAATCCCCAAATGTGTATTACCATACCAAACAAACATGACTTCAACACCAGCAGGCAGAACTTAGTGTAGCAAATCTTTCTCTTGGTAGGTGGTCATCATAGTAGATAACAAATATACAATGAATGTAATCATACTGAGTGGGTATCAGAGAGTTTTGACACAGAACAAAAACATCATACAGATCTTCATGGGGACAGTCTGGGTGGGATGCTCTTCAGTGGGTCAGTGTGGATTCAATGGGCCGAATGGCCTGCTCCCACACTGTGAGGATTATATGATTCAAAAGTGCCCTGGGCTTTACTAATAGATGCACAGAATACAGGAACAACGAGGTAATGCTGAACTAGTGCAAAACACTAGCTAGACCTCAGCCGGAATACTGAGTACAGTTGCGGGTGCCATATTTTGGAAGCATGTGAGTGCAGAAGAGGTTTACAAAACAAGTTTTCGGGATGAGAAATCTCAGTTACAAAGAGTGATTATAGAAGTTGTGACTATTTACCAGGCATCTGGACAGAGTAGAATGGGAGAAACTTGTAAAAGGATTGGAAAGGAGTGGGCACAGATTTAAAGTAATTTGCAAAGGAAGCAAAGCAATGACTGAAAATACTTTTTCTCATAGCAAGTAGTTAAGGCCTATAAGCGCAGTGGAGGCAGGTTCAACTGAGGCATTCAAAAGTGCATTTGACGGTTATCTTAATAGGAACACAATGTACAGGGTTACAGGAGAAAGTCAGGAGATTGGGACAAAGATGTAATGCTCATTCAGACAGCCAGTAAAGATGCGCTGGGCTGAATAGACTCCTTCTATACCTCAACAATTTCACAATTCTGAGACAGTAAATCAGCATTAACCTCAGAAATTCAGCAGAGGTTAACAGTCGATACTGATTGTGGGCGAAATCTCACCTTCCATTATAAAACTGTTCAACCAGATAAATATACAATGAGCAACCTGGTTTGTGTAAGCAGGTTTATGATGAATTGTATACCAAATCTCAGAACTATATGACCAAGATTTGTTACAAACATCATTCAAGTCAAAATCAAAATAGTATAACTATTTATTTTCTTAAAAAAATGAAGTACACATGTCTTAGGACTAAAATCAACTGGGTTGAAATAGTCTTACCATTTACTATATCCAAAAACGTATAAATTTAACTTCAAAAAGGTTCTCAGATATGGAACTTTCCACCTTGCTAGTCTTTCTGAGATTGGGGTAGCTCAGAAGGCTATTTTTGATGACACACACAGTCAACCACAGAGTGCTACTCAGATTATATGTAAACCAAACAAAGTAAGGAGTTCAGGTTTCCTCAGGTGAAAGTTATTATGAAGCAGGAAGATGTCACAACAATTCGGAAGATTTCTGGCACATTCAATATTTAGCTGACTTATTGGATTCAATTTTCCAAATTAACATGGTAGTTTTAATGTATTAACTCTGGAACAGCAGTAAAGTAACACAATCATTTCACTGCTGTTCATGCAAAAGCTGAAAACTATTTTACTCGTTGTTTCTTGATATATGAGAATTGTTGGCATGTATTTTTTCCCCATTGCTAATTTCTCAAGATGGTGGAGATGGACTTTTTTGTATCGCAATAATCAAAGTTGCGTTCAAGCCCAGAGTGTTCTTCTGGGTGATGGAGATCACGGGATTGGAAGGTGTCAATGGAGGAGTTTTGGCAAATTGAAGCATATCTTGTAAATCGTTCACTGCTGTCATTATGTGGAAGAAGGTGCGGATGCTTATGTTGGTGGATGAGGTGTCAATTAAGCCAATCACTTTCTACTGAATCAAGTTGACCTTTTCAAGTATTCCTGGACATGGATCATCCACACGAGCACTACTCTTAACTTGTGCCATGTACATAACTGACAGAATGGACAAGCTTTGAGGAGTAAGAAGGGGAGATTCTCAGCTTCTGACCGCTTCTATTTCCGTAGCATTTGGTTGGTTCAATTCAATTTTTGTCAATGAAATCCCCATGATTTTGATGTCAAAGCAATCCAACAAGTTGCTTTGGTTATGCCTCAACACCTTCTTAAAGGGTTTGAATGGAAAGAGACTGAATATACTGGAACAAAACAATATCCTCATAAGGAGGCTTAAAGAACATCTAATAGACTTTGATTTCTTTTTGAGGATGTGGGTGTCACTAGCAAGACCAGTATTTGTGTCCTATCCCATCTGCTCTTGAACCAAGCCACTAGCTGGGTCATTTCACAAGGACGTCAGATTTCCTTCCCCGAAAAATATTAGTGAACCTGATAGTGTTTTACAACCGTCAGCAATTGTTGCTATGGTTACCATTAGAGTGGCTTTCAGTTCCAGACTTGGAACTTACAGTGTGCCTTCACTGGTGCTGGTTCAAAACCTTTTTCAACAGTAATATCGCTTCTCTGTAGCCCAAGGACTGCAGCAATTCATGCATCTGGCTCACCACCAACTTGTCCATAGCAATTCAGGATGGGCAATAAATGCCAGCCCAGCCAGCAACACCCATACTGCATGAACGAATAAACTTTCTAATTGACTGGAAAAGGAAATTTGGGCCCTAGAAACATCAACATCTCTTTCGGATCTCATCTATCTGACACAGTCTTGAACACTGGAAAATGGCTTCATATCCTTATGGAGAACTTACTTGAGGTTGTGCCAGGTCGTGTTGCTGAATCGCATAGTTCACCGATTGGGCTGGTGGAGGTGGAGGTGGTGGTGGAGGCGGGCTGTTAGGCAGGTTTCCAGCTCCTGTTGGTTGCACTGCAGGGATTCCTGCGTGCACATTCAGTGGTGGAGGAGGGTGGATGTATGGATGGAAATGCATTAGTGGGGGTGGTGGGTGGACACTCATTGGAAATGGAAAGACATTCATTGGCTGGGGAGGTGCATTCATTGGCTGGGGAGGTGCATTCATTGGCTGGGGAGGTGCATTCATTGGCTGGGGAGGTGCATTCATTGGCTGGGGTAGAACAGGTGGGTGCATTATATTAACTGGCTGCTGAGAACCATTCATTTGCTGATTTGCTTGGTCATTAAATCCTGGCACTCCATGCGATGAATCTGCCAAATAAATAAGACAAATTAATGGAGAGATACTGAGGCATCTTAGATCATTTTTCATTTCAGTAATCTTTCATCCAAAAATATCTCTGATGTGAGCTTCTAGGAAGTACCAAAGAGAACAATTTAATTTAAAAGCTGAAATTGGTAGTTTATTTTAAGCCGAGGAATAAGCAAAGTGGGGCACAGATCATACGTTCACTCACTGAATGATAGAGCAAGCCTGAGGGGCTAAATAACCTGTTCCTTTTCCTAGAAATAGTAGTGTTTTTTTGAGTACATACACTTAATCGCTATTTTGCATAGTCAAGCAACTGTTTAGCTATACAAAATAGGGATCAAGTGTATGTTAAGTACTCAAAACAAGAGTTCTCCTTCTCAAGTTTATTCACATGTCTTTCTGAATTGGGTTATTATGTACGGAGTCACAGAACCCGATGGAGCAAAATAGGAGACAGATTTTAAACTACAGGATGACAGCAAATTTAAGAAAACTGACTCAGATAGTGGGTATTGACAGGACTACAGCTATGGCTACCTAAGGGATTGCGCAGATGGAATTGAAAGTGCAGGGTAATTCAGTATGCATGATAAAACATATTTATTAAATTTCTTCGTGAAACAATATCAAACATCGAAAATAAAGACAGACTCAGGAAACCATTAACCAATACTTGATTTATACAATGCCTTGAAACATTTTGCCATGTTAAAGGGGTTTTATAAATTTAATAATAACTACTACAAGCATTAATTTTCAGAACTTGTAAGAATTCAGAAATTAAGCTTGTGAAGTAATCATTTATTCATGTAATTTCATAAAATCTCTCCAAACTATTCTCAATCCTTTTGTACTTGCTCTACATGGAAGGGCTGTGAACTGGTGGTGTTATAATAACCTAAATGAGTAGAGCCCAAGATGTTTGAGCTAATCTTCTTAAAGCAATGCTCTCAGCTTTAGCTTAAAGCCATAAACTATAGATGTAATTTCAAACAATTTTTTAAATATGTTTTGAGTGTTACAAGAACACTTACCTGGAAAAAATAAACATCTTCTTGCCAAATTTTCTCAACCATGATGAAAATCTTCGAAATGATCCCATCATAAGACATATTTATATGCTATATAAATCACTGGCACATGTGCCTTTTGTTAGGATGCTAAAAATTAAGCAAAATTACTGAATCCCAGTTTAAATTAAAAGAAAGCTAAAGTAAAGCTCCAGGTTGGTGAGGCCACTTTTAAATGATTTTGATTTATTATTGTCACATGTACCTAGATACAGTGAAAACAGAAGCAAGAGTAGAGGTAGTTGGTTTGAACCTGCTCAGTCATTTAATATGGTCATGGCTGATCATCCAACTCAATCCCTGTTTTCAATTTTACCCATATCCTTTAGCCCCCTGATTTATAAACACCAGACTTAGGAATGCTCATACTTATCAAAGCAATCCCCCAAAAATGAAGTATGTTTAAAGACCAGACATGCAAACATTTTTCTTTCCTTAGAATAAATCTTGTTATTAATTATTCAGATGAAGTCGCCATTTGCTATAGGTAACATCCTTCCTTCTTTGAGGTATGTGAGTTCCGAAATGTTTCACACAGGGTGGTTCTCATGTGGGATGAACTTCCTGAGGAAGTAGGAGATGTTGGTACAATTATGTTTAAAAGATATTTGGACCAGTACATGAATAGGAAAGTTTTGGGAGGGGATAAGGGCCAGGAGGAAGTTGGGACTAGTTTAGTTCAGGATTACATTCAGCATGGACTGGTTGGACTGAAGGGTCTGCTTCCGTGCTGTATAAGATTCAATTCAGTACAGAAAATATTTTGCAGTCAACATGAAAAATAATAGTATTCCAGTTGTCCCAAAAAAATTAGAGAAATTCTTTGAAGCTAACCAACTTCCAAGTTTTGATATTCATTAATTTTCATGCTTAGAAGTCTTCAATTTAGTAAATGGAATATTGTGAAAAGTATAGTTCAGCATTTAGAAAAACTAGTTCCACACAACATTTGAAAAGGTTTCTGTAAGCTTTCACAAACAAATTGACAACTGAAATACCTACCTTGCTCTGTTGAAGCCTGGTATTGTTCCTCATCAGCTCCTCTCCAGCTTGATTGCGTGCTTGAAGCCTGTCTTCCCCTATTAGCGTAGTAATTTTGGACATCGGCTGGCAGAGTTTTCCTTGCGTTCCAACTGGAGAACGATGACCATCCAGAACGGTCACGGGCCTCTGAAGATGTATTTGATTCACCTCGCCACCTATTTTGTTGATGGTCGTTATACCGACGGGGTCCAGTTCCTTGATATTTCCCTGAATTATTTTGCTCGCCTGAGAAATTTGACCTTCGGTTCTGCCATGGCATTTCACTTTGGTCACCATGAAAGGAGCCTCCCCGGAAACGTCCACGACCACGTTTCCAACCAAAGTTCCTATTACCCCAAGAGTCATCTCTTTCATATCTATTTTCTTCCCATTTAGCATCATTCCTGTAGTCATTTTCTCTCATATTGACATCTGAAGATGCCTGCACTTGTTCCACTACCCATTCAGGATTCCGGTCATCTATATACTCAGTACTTATAGCTGACTGTTCATCTGGATATCTGTTAGCCTGTGGAAATTCTCTACTCCTACTATTTTTTCGGAATCTATCATAACCTCTTGGTCTTTCCCAGTCATTCATTCTGGGTCTATCCTTTCCGCGAATATTTCTCCAGCTGTCATCAATGTACCTGTCTCTTCTGCCTGGAGAAAAACCAGCTTTCTCTTCTTTGTCTCCAGAATAATATCGTTTTCTGGATCTAGATCTTGACCTCGAACGTGGTCTATCTTTTCTTCCTTTATCTGCTTCAGTGCTCCTCTTGTCAACTTCACTTGCAAGTTCTTCTTTATCTCTCTCTTTGCTGGGAGACCTGGACCTTTTCCTAGAGGAAGGAGAGGCTTGGTTGCTTCGGTCACTGTCTTCTCCTTTCAAGCGATTTCTTTCATGCAAAGGTCTGTCCAAATGACCATGATGGTCTTTACCTAAAGACCTGGGTCTTCCTGGTGATCTTCCTCGTGATCTGGACCTGGACCTTCCACGTGATCTAGATCTTCCTCGTGACCTGGACCTGGACCTTCCACGCGATTTGGATCTTCCTCGTGATCTAGACCTGGACCTGGATCTTGATCTTGATCTTCCTCGGGACCTGGACCTTGCACGTGACCTGGATCTGGACTTTCCATGTGATAAGGATCTGGACCTGGATCTACCTCGCGACTTGGATCTGGACTTCCCTCGTGACCTGGATTCAGACCTCCCTTGTGACCTGGAACTGGATCTTCCCCGTGGTCTGGAACTAGACCTTACTTGTGGCTGGGAGCTGGACCCAGATCCAGATCGTCCCTGGGACTTGGACCTGGATCTTTTCCGTTCACGTTTTCTTTCTTTTTCTGGGGACCAGGTTGTCGATGCTGCATGAAACCTAGATTTGCGACGTGGTGCATCTCTTCCTTTCTGCTCTGCTGTTTTCTTAAGTTCAATTTCAGGAGGTCCTTGCCCTATGTTTTCATTATTGGTATTTTCAAAAGTGACATCTGGCAGCAATACATTGTGACTAGGATCAGAGGACAAAGCAGAACTTTCTTCATTTTCTTCTGATGCTTTTTGAGATTCAAGTTCTGCTACAGACACTTGATGGTCATTGATGGGTGAATCACATTCCATAGCCACTACTTCATTGTTATCCAAATTAAAGTCCTCAGCACCACCACAGCCGGTCCCATCATTTAACGTCTCAGATTTAGTTCTTTTATCATCATTGGTGTCTTGTGCAACTGAAGTCACTTGATTGAAATCAGATTCACTGAAGATTCCACTTTTCAGACTTTTATCTTCTGTAATTTTACCAGGAATTTCATCAGGTGATTGGTGAATAATAGCATTTTTCCAATCAGCTGCCTGTGATGGCTTACTTAAAACTTGCTCCTGGTTCATCTCAAATTGCTGAGGTTCAATATTCCCTGAGCTGATTTCACTTTTCACATCGTCATTCTCCACAAACTTATGAGGCTCTTCAACTGATGACTGTTGACCGATACCATCCTTACAATCAGATTTTTGCTCATGAAGAGCTAAAACATCCATAGAATCTGTATCAGATCTCTCCAGTTTTATATTCTGCAAGACTTCACTTTCTGGATAGTTGTCCTCCATAAACGTTTCAGGAGTAACTCTTTGAGAATCAGATGTTTCTTTAGCACTCAACTTTTTCAGAGATCCCATTTTTTTAAACATCTCAGGTTTGACATTCTCCAAAGACATTTTCCTCACCAGATCACTATTATCCATGAATTTTCCAGGAATTTCAATAAGTGATTCTGTAGCAACAGCACTTCCACAATCAGATGCAGAGTGAGCTTCATCTAGATCCTCTTCAACTTTTACAGAATCTGATTTTTCTAACTGCTCAGAATTAATACTTCCTGAAGACATTTTACCCTGGGGTTGGATACCTTCAACACATTTTTCTGGATTTTCAATAACTGACTGCTTTCCAGTATCATCCTCACAAGTATTGTTCATTCTTTCCCTGAATTCTATTGCTTTAGAGTGTTCAGAATTTTGATCATCTACAACTGCCTTCTTTTCCACATCAGTAATATCTTCTTTTGACGGACTCTCCAGATATTTTATTTGACCAATGCCTTGATCACTATTAGTCACATCGATACAAGTTACATCTTCACTGAGAGAATAAATTCCATTTTTTGAACTACTCTGTTCCTTTTCAATAAACTCCTTGTCATTGTTTTCTGCTGAATTACCTGAGTTAGGTTCCACACAACTTCCACAATTTTTATCATCAGTAGTCGGTGGAAGATTGGAGATTCCTGAGACTTCAATATTGATCTGGTCAATGTTTGGTGCACAGTCTTCACTGACTGGTGAGTTTTTATTTTCTTGCCGTTTGTCATTCTCCTCTTCATCATTATCCTTCTCCACTGAAGGATTGCGATCACCACAGTCATTAGATGATGAATGGCTTGCATCACTATTATCCAGATTGCTCAATGGCTCTTCAGCAGAGAGAGGAGGTTGAGGTTGATATTCAGTTTCACTGACAAAAGGACTATCATTTGGGTCTGAACTACTAGAACTTGATTTCTTATAGGAACTACGAGTAACTCTGGTCTTCTTTTTATCAGGGGGAGTCTTATTTTGTTCGGTCTCCAGTTTCCTTTTTGACTTTTGCTTTCCACCCCTTTTAGGTGGCGTTCTTGCACATTCTGGGGATGTTGTAGGAACTGAGGCACCTGAGTTTGACTGTGAACGCTGAGCGGAGCTGGCAGATTTATCCAATTTTTCTGCATTACTGATACGCATTGATCTTCTTCTGCCTGGTGTTGTTTCATTATTCCCTGCATTAGTACTACCTGATGCTCCAGACAGATTCTTTTTCTCTCCACCTCCTCTGGTTCCAGCAAGTGCACACACCTTGCCAGGAAAATAAACTGGATAAAGGTAAATAATATTTAATCAATTATGGTCTCTTGGCGTAAATATTACAATATTATTACTTTACTGAATGCCATTTTATGAACTGAGAAAAATACCCACTTGCTGATCATCTGCAACCTGCTGGAACTCCCTTCCCTATGGCACTGTGGTTCTATCTACAGAACATGAACTGCAGTGATTCAAGAAGGCAGCTCACCACCAACTTCTCATGGGCAACTAGGGACACGTCGTAATAAATGCAAAACTGACGTCCCAAGAGAGAATCAAAAATATTCTTTAAATACTAAAAAGCACACCTTATCAATTATATTACTCAATTTCCCAAAGTTCTTTCTCCTTCCCCACAGAGGAACTTCAGACAGCGATGGCTATTGTGTTGTTGGCAGTGGATTGCACTAATTAGAGCACCGACATCAATGCTGGGGGGAAATAAAACAGTTTCTATCTTCATACACTCTAGGTTGTTTGGAATACTGTGTACAGTTCTGGTTGCCACATTACCAAAAGTATGTGGATGCTTTGGAGAGAGTACCGAGGAGGCTCACCAGGATGCTGCCTGGTATGTAGAGTGCTAGCTATGAAGAGGAAGTGAGTAGATTAGGATTATTTCCATTAGAAAGACGGAGGTTGAGGGGAACCTGACTGAGATCTACAAAATCATGAGAGGTGGATAGGAAGAAGCTTTTACCAAGAGTGAGGGGCTTAGTTACTAGGGGTCACAGGTTCAAGGTGAGCGGGGAAAAGTTTTAGGAAGATATGCATGGAAAGTTCTTTACACAGAGGGTGGTGGTACATGGAACGCATTACCAGCAGAGGTGGTAGAGATGGGCACGATAGTGTCAGTTAAGATGTATCTAGACAGATATGTGAATGGGCAAGGAGCAGAGGGATACAGGTCTTTAGAAAATAGGCAACAGGTTAGATCGGCTCAGGCTTGGAGGGCCAAAGGGCCTGTTCCTGTGCTGTAATTTTCTTTGTTCTTTAGGTCAAATATTGTCCATGCTAAATATCTGAGTTTTTAAAAAGTGCCAGAAGAGAATTCCCATTCCCTACTCTATGTATCTTTTTTAATTTAAATAAGTTTTTGTTGTAAGAACATTCCCTCTAGAAATTTCTCAGAAATAATTCAGCCAAAACCAATGTATCTGGCAAATACACATAGTTGTTTTAAAAGGTGAGACAGCTGTTTACCAATGCCCCATACCATGCAGCCCTCTTAAATGAGGATTCATGCAGTATTTGAAAAACAGCAGGAAAATGGTCTGTGACCAGTTTTACATTCTTCCTTTAGCTGTTCTAATGTGAGAAATCCTATTGTGCATAGGACAAAGCAGCTGATTTGTTTGTCCACCTCAACGGCCACATCAATTCAAAATAAACCACCTATGCAGACAATTTTGAAGCATTTAAAAGAGGTAGCAGGGTGCCAAATAAATGCAAATTCCATCAAGGAGTAGATAGCAATTTTAATAAAGATTCTGCCAGTGAATGACAAAGGAAATTCTATGAAATAGTATTCACTGCAGGAATTAATAAAACATACTCCCTCCATATTAATTCTGGTGTGTCTTTGCAGTTCTGTTGATAATAGCTTTGTAACTGGTCTACCATTTTTAAATGTCAAAGCTTCTATTATTCTACATCCTGATAGCCATTAGTAAACCTGACACCCGAAACTTTCACTGATCAATTTTATCATCTACATGATAATGCTGTCCTTGTAGTTATGCTTCAATTATTCCATTTGATGGGAACCATTACATTCATTACCCTCAATTAAACTTGTAATTACAAAGACATTTGGGCATTTATCAAGCTTGTTAAAAAAAAAAGATTTTTCACTGTTCTTTTATCAACTGGACTGAACAGATTTTCAAAAATTACTAGTGGAATGAAGAAATGAGTTTACAAGATTATCTGTTTAGCATCTGAACTCACTTAATGGCTAAAAAAAAGTTGGAGAGGTCAAGAATAAAACTTTTAACACAATTAAGCAAAATGACCAGTTTGTAAAGAAAAGGAATCTAAAAACAATTTCATATAGTTTCTAACAAAATACTCCCAATTTTAGGTGTATAATTTTGAAGCATAAAATGTTGAACAGTGCAAACCATTAAGGTTTTAAAATCAGGAAGTACCTAGATAGGGGTTGTCTTTGAGTTGGAAATAAGAATCTCACCAGAACGTCCCAGTGCAAATGGATTTGACGGAAACACAGTTTCTGACATCAGATCTTGCTGCGGGAGAGCAGTTGCTGCTTCATCATATTCAACAGAAATGGAGTCTACCCCGTATCTGCAAGACAATCAACAAAATATTGGCTTTTCAGCACTGACATGTGGAGCAAAGCAAGCATGTGGTACCGGCTCAAATACTCAATTTCTGTATTTCAAATTAAATTCGAATTTGTCAATCAACTACTCTAGATTCACTCAAGGCAATTCACATGTCTAACAAAGTTCAACAAACAAACACAAACCAGACCTACAAAAAGGCTAACTGACTTAACAGACTCCTGAAATTATTCAATATTGTATCAAGCAAAGACAAAAGAGTCTAAATAAATGTGGGTTTATACCAAATACAAACAAGGAGCAGGAATAGGCTGTTTGCTTCTACAGCCTGCTGCAATTTAATATCATGAATTATCTGACTGGACCCTCAAATCAACATCCCTGCTTACCATCAATCTACCTATCACTGCCTTAAAAATATGTGAAGTCTCTGTTTCCACCACCTTTCTAAGAATAGTTCCAATTCTTTGAATAGTAAATCATGTTGTCACAAAGCTGGTCCCCTTTTTCTAAAAGCTGTTCGTTTTCTCAAGAATACTGTGTTCTCGGATTTTTCAGAGGGGTCATAAACAGCCCGGGCACCAAGGTGACTAGTTTGGCACAGAGTTTAAAAAGGATTTTGAGAGGTCTTTTGTTTACATATAAACAGACGTGACTTCAGGCCAAAGTGATCATTGTTTAGAAGTGATGTGGAGAATGATAGGAGAGTGGTCAGCCCTCTAGCTGAGTAGTTCAGTCCAGGACTAGTTACAAGTTCAGCAGTGGACTGTGTGAACAGGCTGCAAAAACTCCCTCTCCTTCTGCCCTTCTAACTTCAACCTGTAAGCATTTGTTCCATTTTTACTGTTCTTTTTTAAAAGGTGGTTTGTTTTTTGGGACTGTTGCGTTTATTCGGTTAAAAATCACAACAGCAGGTTATAGTCCAACAGGTTTAATTGGAAGCACTAGCTTTTGGAGCGTCGCTCCTTCATCAGGTGTAGTGGATGACTCGATCCTAAAACACAGAATTTATATCAAAAATTTACAGTGTGATGTAACTGCAATCATAGATTGAAAAATACCTTGATTGTCTGTTCAGTCTTTCATCTGTATGAATACCATGACAGTTTCACTTCTTTCATGTGTAAATCACAAAACCTTTTTTTAAAAAAGGTGTATTCTCAGGTTAGCTGTAACAATGGGTGATAGCGAGACGATATGTTGAAGGTGTTATCCCCCGTGTTCTCTGTCTATGCCATGATGTTTAGATTGATTCTAATCTAAAATGTGAGGTAACAGAGTTTTACATGAATTCATGCAGTTCTTGAGCGAAGTACAATGTAACCCTGCAAGTACAAATTCACCCCAACAAAATTTGTGTGTGTGTGTGTGTGTGTCTGTCTGTCTGGATTGGGGGAGGTTTTGTCTG